>NC_138206.1:120033875-120041375 GCF_964194415.1 Vipera berus | reverse complement strand
GCCCTCCCCACTCCAAAACCCTTCCTATTTACGATTGCAGAAATTTTGCAGAGATAAATTCTTTCTTTCACTCCCATTCATTGGTCGCCGTGCCAGTGGTGGAACTGCAGCGAAATTAACCTCATTCATATCGTGTTTGCTCATCATTAGAACTCTTGTTCAGCCCTATTAGCCCCTGAAATGAATCATGAGCCTGATTTCCCCCCCACCCACCCACCCACCTTGGCTGCTGAATGCATCGGAGAGACAAACAGATCTGCAATTGCACAAAGTGGTTTTCAGAACAGACTGCGAAGAGACTGTGAAGTTGGGGGTGGGGGTTTTTTTTGCGCCGTTTCCATTTTGGTTGCTGTAGCAGCTGTGGCGTTGACCGACCTCCGAGCAGTGCTGCTCAATCTAATCAGCAGCTGGAGGTAATTCAGTTGAGGTAAATGAGTATTTATTGCAGCTCTGTGGGTTGCCTGGGGTGCAGCACTGGGACTTAGCGGAGCTACCTTGGGAACATGTCACCTTGTAAGCAAAAAAGGTAAGAGAGGGAAAACCCAGCACAGATATCTTCATCAACGATTTGGATGAGGGGATAGATGGGGAACTCATCAAATTTGCAGACGACACCAAGCTGGCAGGAATAGCCAACACTCCAGAAGATAGGCTTAAGATACAGGAGGATCTGGACAGACTGGAGCACTGGGCGCTATCTAACAAAATGAAATTCAGTGGTGAAAAAAACAAGGTTCTACATTTAGGCAGGAAAAACCAAATGCACAGGTACAGTATAGGTGGTACCTTGCTCAATAGTAGTAACTGTGAGAGGGATCTCGGAGTCCTAGTAGACAATCACTTCAATATGAGCCAGCCGTGTGCTGCAGCTGCCAAAAAAGCCAACACAGTGCTAGGCTGCATTAACAGAGGCATAGAATCAAGATCAAGTGAAGTACTAATATCACTTTACAAGGCCTTGGTAAGGCCACGCTTGGAATACGGCATCCAGTTTTGGTCACCATGATGTAAAAAAGATGTCGAGACTCTAGAAAGGGTACAGAGAAGAGCAACAAAGGTGATTAGGGGGCTGGAGGCTAAAACATATAGGGAACGGTTGCTGGAATTGGGTATGTGTAGTTTAATGAAGAGAAGGGTGAGGGGTGACATGATAGCAGTCTTCTAATATCTCAGGGGCTACCACAAAGAAGAGGGAGTCAAGCTATTCTCCAAAGCACCTGAAAGCAGGACAAGAAGCAACGGATGGAAACTAGTCAAGGAGAGAAGCAACCTAGAACTAAGGAGAAACTTCCTGACAGTTAGAACAATTAACCAGTGGAACAACCTGCCTCCAGAGGTGGTGAATGCTCCAACACTGGAGGTTTTTAAGAAGAGACTGGACAGCCATTTGCCTGAAATGGTATAAGGTTTCCTGCCTGAGCAGGGGGTTGGACTAGATGACCTCCAAGGTCCCTTCCAACTTTATTATTATTATTATTATTAAATGTTCAGCTGCAAATCAGTGCTCCGAGAAGGAGTTGAAAGCTATGTTCTCATGTTGATGCCTTCCAGATACGTTGGGTTACAAGATACCCATCAGTCCTTATCTTCTCCTGGAAATTATCTGGGGTGCAATCCATTGGATCTCCATGGCACTGGAGGTGTGAGGTTATAATGGGCCCTCGGTCCTCTCTGAGCTTGGTTGTTTCCTTGCAGACGTTTCATCACCAAACTAGGTAACACCATCCGTGCTAAAGTTTGGGTAATGAAACGTCTGCAGGAAAACCGCCAAGCTCAGAGAGCACCGGGGGGGGGGGGGAAGCTTCATTTCAACCCTGAGCTACAAATATTCTCCTTTATGGATTTGTTGGCTTAGTTCAAACCAAACTAGATAAGACATTCAACCCTTGGAAAACTCTTGAAGTCCTGATGAACTTAAGGAGGATCAGCGAGGAACTCTGCTTAGAATGCCTTGGTTTCAGTTAATTGGATTGTCTCCAGATCTCAAACAGCCTCAGAAATGCAGACTGTGGTAGTTGGGAATTAAAGCAGACATTTCAGCATAGACCGAAGGTACAAGGCTCGGAAAGACGGATGGGCGAGTATACCTTGGAAGAGATTTGGGAGAAGAAGAAAAAAAAAACAAGTCCAGGCTAATTGGGTTTTTCAGCATAGGCTTCTTTGGCCTTTTGCCCAATGTTCTGAGTCCAGCAGTGATTAAAATGTAGCCAGAATCCTTCCAGACCACCATCTGGGTGACTACATGCATGGTAAATGGCCATCTGTACAAAATTATAATTCAAAATGGACCCCCTGGGTAGCTACGTTGTACCTCCTGTGTCATAAAGGATATTGCAACTTGAATGCCATCCGGGTGGAGAAAGGAGATAGATGGTCTCTTTTGTTAATAAAAGGCCATTTCCAGTTCAGAGCTGCCAACCCAGTAGGCATCTAGAAATGCAAACATTAATATGAAGATCACGGTAGCATGAAGAGAACAAGGCTGGAGTAAATAGCGTGCTGAATCTTAGTGAAGAATTAGATTGTTATGGGAATCGACAGGGTTGGTTATAAAAAGGAACAACTCTTGGCTAAATGGAATTTGTCATCATATGCAGCTTTAGTCTGATTATTCAACCCAGTGAACAATGCGCTGAGCATTCACGGCTGGGGGTGTGCAGAGTTTTTGGTAAACAGCCATGATAATGCTGGAAGAAGAATGGATCAAATCAATTTAGGCTAGAGATCATTCTTACTCCCGAGGATGACCCTAACATCTTAAACTTCAGGACCCCAGTAGATTGTTTGCACAATGCTTGTCAATCCTTGGAGGTGAAGCAGGTCAGGAAATAAATTTTACAAGAATGGCTGGAACTCAACTTTATTGATATACTGTAGGCCATCATAACAAAATCTTGGGAAGGCTGACACGTTTTCGTACTTTCCCTCTTATACTCAAGTTAAGGTAGAGGCAGTTTGAATTTGTTTGTTATGTTGCTTTCTGGTTATGGGCTTAAATCATGAGTAAAGTAGAAGAATAGAACAGAATGGAATGGAATGGAATGGAATGGAATGGAATAGAATAGAATAGAGAATAAAATAGAGAATGGAATGGAATAGAGTAGAGTAGAGTAGAGTAGAGTAGAATAGAATAGAATAGAATAGAATAGAATAGAATAGAATAGAATAGAATAGAATAGAATAGAATAGAATAGAATAGAATAGAATAGAATAGAATAGAATAGAATAGAATAGAATAGAATAGAAGTATTCTTGATTGGCCAAGTGTGATTGGACACCCAAGGAATTTGTCTCCGGTGCATACATACAAACAACATGGGTGTATACATACAGACAACAAAGTGATAAATCATAAGGTACAGTAAGAGAAGGTAATAAAAAAAGATGGATAATAGCAATACAGCCCTTCTACATGGGTAAATATCCTTTGACATAAGGCAGTACCGTGGGAATTAGGTGTTAAGCAGAGTGATGGCATGGGTGAAAACAAACTCTCTTTGTGCCAAGTTGGTTTGGTATGCAATGTCCTGTAGTGGCATCCCAAGGGGAGGAGTTGAAACAGTTTATATCCAGGATGTGAGGTGTCTGTAGAGATTTTCTCAGCCCTCTTTCTGACCCTTGCAATATACAGGTCCCCAGTGGAAGGCAGGCTGGTTGCAATTATTTTTTTAGCAGTCTTAACTATCCATTGAAGTTTATACCTGTCCTGTCTGGCTGCTGTATGAAACCAGATAGTTACAGAACTATAACTGGTATTTGCTAACTGAAGATTGTCTCTGTGGTTCTTGACAATACCCCATCACTCCGGCATCTGTCTGTCTGCCAGCCAGGTCTTGCCTATTTTATAACTGTGTAATTGTAATTATTGGGGAGTTAGATATCTTTAGGAATTAACAGTTGAATTCAGCTGACATTGCTGACTGTTGACTTTTGCTGCTGTTTCAACCAAGCACTGTTTTCCAAATTCATTGAGAAGGAAAGAAAAGTCAGATCATACTATATAGGGTAATTGTGCTGTAAAACAGGGCTTTTCAACCAGTGGTATGGGTACCACCTGTGGTGCATTGGCACCTGGCAGGTGGTACGCGACCATTATGGAAAAGTGGTAGCAGGGGAGGGGAACGAGCTGAACCGTTGGCAGCACCACACAAGCCTGAGCGAGAGACGGCTGGAGCTGCAGGGCTGTCGGGGCTCAGCGGAAGCGCCAGGATCAGCGCCAGGATCCAGCTGGAGCTCGGCACCGATCCTGGCACTTCTGAGCCCAGAAGAAGCACCGATCAGCTGGAATGTTGCAGCATCTCCAGGGTCTTATGATTTACATTCAGATGCTTGGCAACGGGTTCATATTTATGACGGTCAGAGTGTCCCAGGGTCATGTGAAGTGACCAAAACCTGCTGCAACCACCCAGCAGAGGAGGGGGGAATAAAAACCAAACACCCCCCCCTACCCCACCCCCGCTGCCAATCCTCATCAGAAATGCTCACAACAATGAAAACCTCGGACAGGAGGAAGAGCGCCGCCGGGCGGACAGGCAGGTGTCTTGCTCGGCTGTGGCTTGGGGGCACTTTTTTCAGTGCAATTGTAGCTTCAAACAGTCAATAAGCAAACTGTTGTAAGTCAAGGACTACCTGTACTTCATCACTTTTTTCCTTTTTTGTGTGGGGGGGCGGTCATCAGGTTTTTGACAGCTTGCAAGGCGACTGGTGGTACTCGGACGTTGCCATATCCTAAAAGTAGCACAATGGGTGAAAAGGTTGAAAAGCCCTGCTGTAAAACATCAGCCCTGTTTTCTTTGAAGTTTGTTGTCATTATTTGTTAGGGATTTTGTGCACACAAAGATTCTGCAAAGTTCTTGGAAAAAAAAACTACCTAGGAGAAAGTAATAGCTGGTCACAAGGCCACACTCATAAAAATCACAGGGCGTTGACCTTGACTTGAAGGAAACTTCATCTTCTATAATGGAAAGATGGTGTGAGATTTTATGTCCCAGAGTAATAGCTCTTGGATATTATATTTGTGATGTAATCTGTCTCAACAATACTTGCTTTGCCTAGACATATGTGGGGAAGCTCACCACTCGGTGATTCACACTGCTTTTCACTCAGAAGATTGAGTGCCCCCCAGTGTTAGCAAATCTAGTTCAGTTAAAAGGTTCATCACAATTCAGAGTCAATTTAAAATTCTGAAGAGCCTTTGTCAGAGTCGAGTTGGATACATATTCCATAACCCCCAAATACCAACTTAAACTAGAGTTGGCCATTATGATCCCATCCTTCTCCAGTTCTGTATGCTCTAGATCAGGGTTAGGCAACCTTGGCTCTTTTATGACTCATGGACTTCAACTCCCAGAATTCCTGAGCCAGCATGCTGAGGGGAAAGGGAGAGTTTCCAAGCTGAGCCATGCTGGCTCAGGAATTCTGGGAGTTGAAGTCCACGAGTCATGAAGGGGCCATAGTTCCCCCATGCTGGCTGAGGAATTCTGGGAGTTGAAGTCCACCAGTCATGCAGGGGGCCATAATTCCGCCATGCTGGCTGAGGAATTCTGGGAGTTGAAGTCCACCAGTCATGCAGGGGGCCATAATTCTCCCATGCTGGCTGTGGAATTCTGGGAGTTGAAGTCTGTAAGTCATCAAGGGGTCATAGTTCCCCCATGCTGGCTGAGGAATTCTGGGAGTTGAAGTCCACTAGTCATGCAGGGGCCATAGTTCCCCCTTGCTGGCTCAGGAATTCTGGGAGTTGAAGTCCACAAGTCATAAAAGAGCCAAGGTTGCCTACCCCTGCTCTAGATTATGGCTGGGATTCTCTTTCAGGCACTTTAGACTTCATTGAATATTATTAATCTATTATATTTTCATGACAATCAACCTTTGGAAGATCATTTTCCACGGGATGCAATTTTGGGCACTAATTTTAGGTAAACATTTTTTTAAAAAAATCCCTGAGGTGCTTTTTTAAGAGGCAACTGGACTTTCTTTGTTTTTTCCTTGAAGAGGTTTGGTTTCTCCTCCAAGAAACGTCTTCAGAACCGAAGAAGCTTCTTGTATGAGAAGTGAAACGTCTTCAAGGAAAAACAAAGTCTAGTTGCCTCTCGAAAAAGCAGCTTTGGGACAATGCTGACCAGGATGCCTGAGAATATCACATGGACATTGAAAAAAATAAAATAAAAAATTCCTGAGGTCCACTCTTATGTCCCGTCTAGAAGACACAGATAGAGAGAAAGATTTGTCAAGGTGGACTTCTCTTTGCAGAATCGGAGTAAATGAAAATTCAGATGGTGTATGAATTTGTTATCTGGCCCGCAAAATATCAGGCAAAATCTTTTCCAACCTCCTGGAGAACGACTGTAGCTCCTCAATCTTGACACCTTCAGTCAGCTTAAGTTTTATTGGAACAAATCAGAGGCCCTTCCAAATATATCCACTTTAGGACTATGCTACCTGCACTTACTGAATATAACAGTGGGTTTCTGACAGATAAAGATACAGGAGACTATTGTATAAACCCAGAGCTGCAAGCTCCTTTGTTAACGGCAAATATACCCAACCTCACAGGAACACCGAAGGAAAATAAAGAAATTCCTCCTTTGACATACTTCGGGGGAAATATTGGTTCTAAATGAGAAATGGTTCGGTTGCTGAAAATCTTGTAACAAAGGAGTCAAACATTTGTCTGCTATATAAATGTTAAGTAGACTATTCTTCTCAATAAATCTTGCTAAAAGGGTTTCTGCTTGGAAAGAATCCAAACAGATAGTATAATCCAGCATCAGTATTTCTAAAATGTTATATGAAAGAAGCAAGCACATTGGGCCTCAGTTCTAGAGTCTTAACCCCGTACTTTTCTACTGGTAGAATATCACCGAAATTCAGGTTAAAATTTACTTTTAGTGGGAAGAAAAGCTTTTTTTTAAAATTTATTTTTTAATTTCCAAACCATGGTGCACTGTTTCCAAGAACCAAGAGGTCGCTATTGCCTTTTCGTTTCATGTTCTTATTTAATTGATCTTCTCCTTCCTTGAAAATTAAAAGGTTCAGGGTGTTTTCCTGAGGGGACGCGAAAAAGGTGACATTTTTTCTGACTTCTTGAAGGCTGAAAATTCGGCGCAATCGGGAACAGAGTAATGTTACGACCCTTTCTGGCCCCTTTTTCTAATCCCTTTCTCTTTGAAGTTTTTTTTAATATGTATATAAATGTGTGTGTGTGTGTGTGCGCGTGTATCTGTGGACAGTCGTGAGCTGCAAAATGGAAAGAGCTAAGCTAATGGAAACAATTTGTTTTAGAAACAGTTCAGAGATTGCTAATTTCCAAATAATAAGGAACGGCTTGCATGACAGGGTTTTCCTTCAGACATTTCTCCTGCATACCAAGTAGAAGAGAACAATGAATGGGAGGAAAAGAATGAAAGAAAAAGAAAGGAAGGAAGGAAAGAAAGAAAGAAAGAAAAAAGAAAGAAAGAGAAAGAAAGGGGACAGAGGGAGGGAGGGGAGAGGAAGGAAGGA
>NC_138206.1:119943875-120031375 GCF_964194415.1 Vipera berus | reverse complement strand
TTTCTTTCTTTCTTTCTTTCTTTCTTTCTTTCTTTCTTTCTTTCTTTCTTTCTTTCTTTCTTTCTTTCTTTCTTTCTTTCTTTCTTTCTTTCTTTCTTTCTTTCTTTCTTTCTTCTGGGCAATTGTTCATGGAGGGCTTGCCACCCCTGGCTTCCAGTTTTGCTAAATTGCATCTCCCCTGTTGCTTGTATGGCTGATATCTCCTATAGCTCGATTCTGCAGCTGCGGCCGCCTTTGTACTTGGTTGCAAAGGTGGCTAGTAAGAAAAACAGGATCCCTGCCGTGTTCAAAGCATGTTGGAGAAAAGGTGGACAAAGAAGAAGAGGCAGGAAAGGATTGCAATGCATCCTGCTAGTAGCTGCACTAAAGCTGCTGCTGGAATCTGTTTTTATCTCAATTATAATAATATAATATAAACCCCTCTGCTCAGAGCTGAGTTAGATATGTGTTTCCTAACTCCCAAAATACCAACTTAAACTAGAATTGACCATTGTGATCCCATCCTTCTCTGGTTCTGCATGCTCTAGGACCAATGGTGTTAGACTTTACTGAATATTACTAATCTGTGATCTTTTCATGACAGCCAACCTTTGGAAGATCAGTTTCCACGTGATACAATTTTGGGCACCAATTTTAGGCAAACAGTGAAAAAAAAAAATCACCGAGATGCTTTTTCAAGAGGCAACTGGACTTCGTTTTTTCCTTGAAGAAGTTTGGCTTCTCATCCAAGAAGCTTCTTCAGAACCTGGTCACTTATTTTGCAGGGAAATTCACTGGAGAAGGCAATTCTGTTTGACCACCCAAGAACACGGTGGCTGGACACCCTGAAAGCTGATACTAGCCACAGAACAAGTCGAAGAAGCAGTGCAAGATGGGAAGAGGTGCAGAGACCAGCCCATACAATTGCCTCCTCCTCCTCCTCCTCCTCCTTCTCCTCCTCCTCCTCCCTCCTCCCTTCTTATCCTTCTTTCTCCTCCTCCTTCTCCTCCTCCTCCTCCTCCTCCTCCTCCTCCTCTTCTCCTCCTCCTCCCTCCTCCCTTCTCCCTCCTCCCTTCTTATCCTTCTTTCTCCTCCTTCTCTTTCTCCTCCTCCTCTTCCCCCTCCTCCTCTCCCCCTCCCCCTCCTTTTCCTTCTTCTTCTCCTCTTCCTTTCTTCTCCTTCTCTTTCTCCTCTTTTTCTTTCTCTTTCTCTTTTTCTCTTCCTCCTCCTCCTCCTTCTCCCTTCTTATCCTTCTCTTTCTCTTTCTTCTTCTCCTCCATCTTCACCTTCTTCTTCTTCTTCCTCCTCCTGCTCCTCCTCCTCCTCCTCTGTCACAATAGTTCTTCCTTTGCAACTCTTATCTTTCTAGAAATTGTGAATCCTCCATGTTGCCCTGCCTCCAATCCTACCATTGTCCAATCCAGTTCAGTCAATCCCATCGCAGCTTTCCTTCACTGAACAATTGTGATCTCAACAGGCTTTGGGAGATCTGAAACGGTTCTCAGGAAATGCCCCTTGGCACCACGTGCGAAGGTGAGGAGATGCTTCCAGACGTGGTGTGTGTGTGTGTGTGTGTGTGTGTCATTCCCCCCCCTTTTTTCAGTGGAGGTGGCCAAAGTATCTGATGGTAACCTCTGATAAGGCAATGCTACTGCTGAAGTTTCTCCTCCTCTCCAGAGAGATGTTGTCCAAGCCACCATTAAAAAAAACACACACACACAAAAAAATAACCACACAGAGGCTACATGGAGTGAGTTTTATAGTTAATTTTCCCTTCTCCCACCTCTGCTCAGTTCTGCAGCAAGCAGCCAGAAGATCAAGGCACAGATGGAGGAAAATAAATAAATAAAGCCACACAGAAGTTGAAGGCATTCTGATGGTAGCACACATTTTAAAAAAAAAAAGAACAAAGAACAAAGCGGTCCCAGCAGAACAAGATGGAATATGTTCAAATGACCACAGGCCAGACAGCTGTAGGAGTTACTGATTAAAATTCTCCCTTGCCTGCCGAATGGGAATTGTGGGCAGCTTCAGATGGAATAAAGAAGGACTGACAAAATGAGTGCCTGGTGCTTCTACGTTGTGCACAGCCGTTGTGATGTCAGAACAGGTGCAAGTGCCTAAGCTAGCGCACAAGGCTGGGGACTTTGCCTCCGCACAGCAAGCCACAACGGCGCTGGTACCATTAAAAGAAGTTGCTTCCGGAATTCCAAAGTAGTCAGATCCAATTGCATGGGTTCTAGCTGGCTCCTTTTATTCCTCCTCTTTTCCCTGCCCCCCCCTCCCCCCCAGTCCCAAAAAGCAGGAGTAATTGTGTAGCCGAATGTATGTGCAGAGCTCCTCTGCATTTAGAATAATTTGCAGTATTGATAGAATCTCTGGCTGCTTGCCTTTAATACAAACCTTACAATCAGCTGGTTTCTGGCCTCCCACTTTATGTAAGCTTTGTTAGAATAACAGTGTTGGAAGGGACCTTGGAGGTCGTCTAGTCCAACCCCCTGCTCAGGCAGGAAACTCTACACTATTTCGGACAAATGGCTGTCCAGTCTCTTCTTAAAAACTTCCAGTGTTGGAGCATCCACCGCTTCTGGAGGCAGGTTCTTCCACCGGTGAATTGTCCTCACTGTCAGGAAATTTCTCCTTAGTTCCAGGTTGCTTCTCTTCTTGGTTAGTTTCCATCCGTTGCTTCTTGTCCTGCCTTCAGGTGCTGTGGAAAATAGCTTGACTCCCTCTTCTTTGGGGCAGCCCCTGAGATACTGGAAGACTGCTATTGTGTAGTGGGTCTGACGCAAGAGAGACGCCAGCCGGTGTGTGAGTTCAGCTCTTTATTGGAAGGGGAAGTGAACTGGGGAATGAGGGCTACCTGGCCTCCTTATATACCTGGCCAGGTAAGCTAACAGCCAATGGGGTTGGCCCTAGGTTTCCCGCCGAAACTGTCCAGGCCAACGCCCCCTGGTGGCTGTTGCTATGCAGGTGCCTGCATACATAACACTGCTATCATGTCCCCCCTCGTCCTTCTCTTCATTAAACTAGACATACCCAATGCCTGCAACCGTTCGTTATATGTTTTAGCCTCCAGTCCCTTAATCATCTTTGTTGCTCTTCTCTACACTCTTTCCAGAGTCTCAACATCTCTTTTATATCGTGGTTGTGCCGTGCATTTTGAAAAGTGCTGCATTTTTTACCATTATGTTGTCCACTTTAGCAATGTGAGCTAACTTTATCATCAATAGCAAACTCGTAAGGGGTTCTTGGGTAAAGGGGGCCCCTTTGGTCCACTCTCTGAGATGATAACCCTAACTCATTTCACTACTTGTTTCTTATTCTTAGGATCTCCTCCTTTTTTATCTCCATAATGATAACCCCGTGAAGTTGATTGGGTGGAGACAGGGACACTTGCCCAATGTTGCTTTATGGACATAGCTAACTGGAGAGCTGGACTTGATTTTGCCTTGTCCCAGTTTGTCTATTAAAGACTTCTAAATTCTATTAAATTTTCTAAAAGCCTTATATAAATGGTAAAAGTGGTAAACATCTGCTTTAATGTTTAGCATTTGTACAGTTATTTAAAAAAAGAAAACACCTCCATCTATCTAGTCTCTGTCTGTCTGTCTTTCTCATCTGTCTGTCTGTCTGTCTTTCTCATCTGTCTATCTATCTATCTATCTATCTATCTATCTATCTATCTATCTATCTATCTATCTATCTATCATCTATCTATCTATCTATCTATCTATCTATCTATCTATCTATCTATCTATCTATCTATCTATCTATCTATCTATCTATCTATCCTACCCATTATCCTGTCTATCTGTCTGTCTGTCTGTCTCTCTCATCTATCTATCTATCTATCTATCTATCTATCTATCTATCTATCTATCTATCTATCTATCTATCTATCTATCTATCTATCTATCATTATTATCTGAGATGTCCACATTTCAATTTCATTCATGTGATGTGGATGGATAATTTTCAGGGAGGGAATTACATCTCTCCTTGTTCAATGTTTATTTGACTGGGTTACATAAGAAGGGCTGGGTTACAGAGAAGAGCAACAAAGATGATCAGGGAACTGGAGGCTAAAACATATAAGGAACTGTTGCTGGAATTGGGCATGTCTAGTTTAATGAAAAGGGACGCGGTGGCTCAGTGGGTTAGGATGCTGAGCTTGTTGATCAGAAGGTCGGCAGTTTAGGGGGTCAAATCCCGAGTGCCGCGTAGCAGAGTGAGCGCCTGTTACTCGTCCCAGCTTCTGCCAACCTAGCAGTTCAAAAGCACGTAAAATGCAAGTAGAAAAATAGGCACCACTACAGTGGGAAGGTAACAGCGTTCCGTGAGCCTTTGGCATCTAGTCATGCCGGCCACATGACCACGGAGACGTCCTCGGACAAGCGCTGGCTTTTCGGCTTTGAAACAGAGATGAGCACCGGCCCCTAGAGTTGGAAATAACTAGCACGCATGTGCGGGGGAACCTTTACCTTTACCTTTAATTTAGTCTGGTGAAAAGAAGGACTGGGGGGGTGACATGATAGCAGTCTTCCAATATCTCGAGGAGAAATTTCTACTCATTTTGACCTTCTTCAAGGGGACTCTCAGGGTGCACAGAAGTGGCTGGACTTTATCACCCATTAGCTGTGGTGATTTGAAGTTGAGGCAATAGATGCTCAAATTCCTATTGGCAACACTCAACCAAAGTTTAGGTCAATGGCGTTGTTGATCAGCTTGATCCCTTAGGTGGGAAAAGGCCCACAGAGCCCTGTTCTTCTGAACGTGTCGATCTTACAGAGTGAAACTGTAAGGCATGAGACTATTCTAGATGCTAGCCCAGCTCTCTTTGTCTTCGTGCACTACATATATGTAGAAGACAAAGGTGAACACTCCTTTCATGAGAGATAGAGAGGAAGGAGATTGTTATCTCTGCATTTCCCTCAGTGAGGCTGGGAAGGAAATAATCACCTCACAGAAAGTAAAAAAAAAAATGTAGTCACATTCTTTCTTTACTCTATTTCTCTCTAAAAGAGCCCAGAGCCGTTTCCAAGACAGCAATCAAAACAATCTTAAATAAAGCTATCACAATAAAACCAACAGTCCCTAAAAGATATGCTTTGCCAGAATTAAACAACTTATTTATTTATTTATTTTTAAAAAAGGCAATAGAACAGGCCATCGAAAAGACAGATTCAAATACTCTCAAGCAACATTTGGAAAGATGGGGGAAAAGGTTAAGTGTGACCAAACCCAAGTTGTTCTTTGCTTCCATTTTCTTCCTTTTACAAAGCTGACCCCCTGTCCTTTTTTAAAAAAATAAAAAATAAATCATACATTTATTTGGTCAACACAGTGTCTTTCAAGAACTCGTTTCACCAAGCAGTTCAGGTATTCAGAGACAAGAGGAAGTCTGCGCTCTCTCTCTCTCCCCCCCTTCTCTCTCTCTCTCAATTTCAAAGGTAGCTAAAATGTGTGATTGGCATTTTGCAACAGGTTGCTCATTTTCCATCCCTGGGGCTTCCTTCGGAGGATGCGAATCAGTCCCAGCAGGTTGACTGAGCAGATTACCTTAGCTATAAATCTAAAGGGATTGTCTGTTTTGTCTCTAGGTAGCAATATTCAAAATTCCCTACTTGCCGCCTTACAGGTGTTAACCAAGATCTAAAATTCCCTGGTCTCTCTGTAAATTCCAGTTGGGGGAAAAATCATCACAGGGGTTGGTGGAGGAAGTGAAGAAGAAGGAAGTTGAAACAACATCTCCATAAACTCATGGCCCTGACCAATTCTGCACAGGTAGTCATCAACTTACAACAGTTCATTTTGTGGCCATTCAAAGTTTCAACAGCACTGACAACCCCCCCCCCCACAAAACCTATGACTGCTTTTCACACTTAAGAAGATTGCAGCATGCCCGTGGTCATGTCAGAAGAAAAATCAGGTCCAGTTCCAAGCTGGGAATAAAATGGAGGCTGATTTTGAAAAAAAAGGTCTGTTTATTGATGAGCAGAACCAGCAACAGCATGCAGTTCTGGGATAGCTGACAAATTGATTTGATGAGTACAAGGCTTTTTAAACAGTTTTACAGCATTTCATAATTTGGAGGCCTGCTTTGTGCGCTTTTGTTATTAGATTTGTTTAGCTTGTTTCGCAAAGGCTGCCAATGTGTTCTGAACCAGCCTGCTACCGGCCTTGCAATAAGGCAAACCCCTGTTCAAACAGTAGAGACTGGAGAGCGTCTGAGGCTGAAAAGCGTCTGCCAAGATTTATTACTCAAACAACAGAACAAGAAACAAAAACACTGGAACTTGAATCCTCAAACGGAAGGGTTGCTTTCAGCAACCAGCCCTTCCCCAAACACTCCTTTTATTTAGAGTTCAGGGCGTGGCCTCCCTGTGCCTCCTCCCGAGGAGTCCCACAGCCTTTCTCTGTTTGTTCCTGCTCGACTGCCTCCTGCGTCGGGCGTCCTTGAATAGGGCCAGCTGTGGGTCATCATCCTCCGCACTATCGGGCTCACGCAGCTGAGAAGAGGGCCCCGGCTGGGGGCTCTGCGAAGCCTCCAAGCCATCATCAGCCAGTTCGTCTTCCACACCCTCCTCCTCCCCCTCATCTGAGTCATCCGAGACATCTGAGCCGGCTGCCGGACCCACAGGCTGGCCCTGAGTCACAACACAATGGGTCTAAAATACTGACTTCCTTGGGTTTTAATCCTGTCAAACCAATGTAATTAATTTTACCCTTTGATCTTTAGTCTGTCTCTCACCTTCACTGAGTCTTCTTTGTGAATCCACAGGTCTGATTCAATTTCCAATTTTCACAATAGCCAGGGGTTTCATGAGTGAAACATTGTTTTTGTGTTTCTTCTGAGTTTTATTCTTGTGATTTGGGGGGGTATAGTAAAAAGGATTTTTTTTTAAAAAATCCCATTTATATCCCACCCTTCTCCGAAGACTCAGGGCGGCTTACAATCTAAAGCACAAATCAATGTGCTTAGCAATAGCCTTCATTCTATGTATATGCCTGCTTATTAGGGCTTTCGCGCCCCCCCAAGCGGCATTATTACAAAGTCAGCTTATTGCCCCCAACAATCTGGATCCTCATTTTACCTACCTCGGAAGGATGGAAGGCTGAGTCAACCTTGAGCCTGGTGGGACTCGAACCTGCACTAATTGCAGGAAGCTGGTGTTACTTAAGGAGGCATTAGCCCACTGCTCCACCAAGGTTCTGTTGGGGGTGGTGGTGCTTTCTTACCATAGTCACATGGACAAAATTCAGCCACTTGGCAACTGTCTCATTCTTATGACGGTTGCAGTGTCCTGGGGTCATCTGATCCCCTTTTGTGACCTTCAGGCAAGCAGTGATTCACTAAACCAGGGGTGTCAAACTCAATTTCATTGAGGGCCGCATCAGCATTGCGGTTGCCCTCAGGGGGCCGGGTGGGTATGGCCAGGGTGGGCGTGGCCTACTGGGTGGGTGTGGCCAGCTCTACATCGTTGGCATCAAGGGGGCCTGGGCAGGAGTGGGATAGATCTGAGGGTCTCTGGCATGTGGAGGGTCTCTGGGCCAGGGCCAAGGCAGTAGGGGCCGTTTCCTCACTGTTTCCAGGATGGCTTCGTGGGCTGCATGAAACCACTTCACGGGCCGGATCTGGCCCTCGGGCCTTGTGTTTGGCATGTCTGTACTAAACAATGGTGGAAAGAAAGGTCATAAAATGGGGCAAAGTCCACTCAACAAATGCCTCACCTAGCAAAATAAATGTTGGGTTTAATTGCAGTTGTAATATTTGGGTCAACGCTGGAGATAGTGAGTAGTTGAAATTCAATAAAATTCAAAATTCAATTCAATTCAAAAGCCACCCGCGTTCCTCTTAGGCACCTGCCTCACTGTAGTTTTAACACAGATGAGAGAAATTGGAATATTCAGAAGGTGGAATTCTGAAACATTGTGTAATTCCTGAATCTAATTTCACAAGTAGGTCAGGCTGTGTTATAGACGACACCAATGAAATTTCCCTGGGAGGATTCAAGTGGAAGATTATAATGAAGCAAGAATGTCCTTGCCCAGTCTCTTATCCCCCCCCCCCCCGAAAAAAACAACATTAATTAGATCTTTTGAGAACTTTGACAATAAAGCATCATATCCATATTTCTTTCCCAGAAGTGTGCATGGTTGTAGCCCACATATCCTTAGCAGCATAACGAAAGCTAATTCATAGTTTTTAAAGCAAATGGTTATTAGAACTAATAAAAAGAGTGCTTATTTTATCAAAGACGTAAATCACCGCCATATGTTGACTGTCACTGTGCTGATACAATATCGCAAGATACACATGCTAGCACACCCACATATGACTTAATAATAATAAAAAATGTTAAAGGGGAGAGTCCTTCTCTTTATAAAGTACAGGCTGTTATTTGCTTATAATTCACATTTCTCAAAACGCCCAATTTCCTGACACATTTTGGGACTCTGATGAACATGATGGACCTTCAAGTATTGGAATGGAGCATTTAAAGCAGCACCACCAACTATTCTGATATGAAATTGGTATCTTTTGGGGGATCCCCAACAGAGTATTGTTTCTCATTGTGTATAAATCTGCCAAGTTTGTAATATTAAGATCTCAACCGGATGGCAAGGAAGTAAACGGAGAAATGGGATCACAGCTACAACTCTTGTCAGTGGGAGTGCGTAGATATAATATGGGAGTAGGGTTTAACTTCCCAAAGGTGCATTTTCATGAGGCTACTGGACTTTCTTGTTTTTTCTTTGAAGACATCTCGCTTCTCATCCAAGAAGCTTCTTCAGCTCTGACTGGATGAATGAACCTTTATTGTCAAAGTACAACCATGTATACATTGAGATTGGCTGAGCCTCCCTTCGTGGCCCCTCCTCTAACTCACAGTGACAACAAACCCTCCATCTTATTACACCATGTGAGCTAATTGCACCACACACCGGCCTCGCAAGTCAATCAAGAGCCTTGGTGGATCAGTGGGCTAATGCCTCCTTAAGTAACACCAGCTGCCTGCAATTATTGCAGGTTCGAGTCCCACCAGGCTCAAGGTTGACTCAGCCTTCCATCCTTCCGAGGTAGGTAAAATGAGGACCCAGATTGTTGGGGGCAATAAGCTGACTTTGTAATAATGCCGCTGGGGGGGGGGCGAAAGCCCTAATAAGCAGGCATATACATAGAATGAAGGCTATTGCTAAGCACATTTAATTTGTGCTTAGATTGTAAGCCGCCCTGAGTCTTCGGAGAAGGGTGGGATATAAATGAGATTAAAATAAAAAAATAAAAAAATAAAATCATACATAAAGTTTATAAAGTTATTTCCCGTTCAAGAGCCTGACCGCCCATGGATAAAAGCTGTTCTTCAGCCTGTTGGTACAGCTGGCTATACTCCTGTATCTCCTACCCGATGGTAGGAGAGTAAAGAGGTACCAACCAGGGTGTGAGTGATCCCTGAGGATTTCCCTCACTCTTCCAAGGCAGCGAGCCCTGGCGAGGTCATCCAGTGGTGTCAGGGGACAGCCCACCATGTCTTGTGCTGTGCTCACCACCCTCTGTAATATCTTCCTATCTGCGGCTGTCAAGCCAGCATACCACACCACAATACAGTGCGAGAGGACGCTCTCTATAGTAGACCAGTAAAAGAAGGTCATCAGCCGTTGTTTTACCCTGTTCTTTCGCAAGACCCTGAGGAAGTGGAGTCTCTGTTGGGCCTTTCTGGCCCTTTCTGGCCCAACAGATGGTGGGGAGAGGGAAGGATTGACACTCTTTGCAGACCGCTGGCCATTTGCATCCTTTTAGAGCAGGGGTCTTCAAACTTGGCCCTTTTATGACTTGTGGACTTCAACACCCAGAATTCCTCAGCCAGCATGGCTGGCTGAGGAATTCTGGAAGTTGAAGTCCACAAGTCATAAAAGGGCCAAGTTTGAAGACCCCTGTTTTAGAGAGTCGTTGAGGCCACCTGGAGGTTTACCTGTGTCCTTGGGGTCAACTGATTGGTGCAAATGGGTGTGGAGCCTTCTTGGAACTGCTGAAAGGACTGTGTGATAGAGAGGAGATGGGTGGTCTCGTACCCCTCCCCTTCTGTTGAGAGAGGGCTGTTCAGTTTTGACCTGGATGGCATCTTTGACCCCTGTTTCAAACCAGCGGTCCTCTCTGTTCAAAATGTGGACTTTGCTGTCTTCGAAAGAGGGGCCTTTGTCTTTTTTTAAAAATGCAGATGGACTGCTGAATCTTGTCCTGATGGGTTTGTTCTCCTGTGAAGCGCCCTGCATTTATGAAAGGCCTCGTCCCGTTGCCTCGTGAAAAAGCACCTTGGGAATAATTGGATGACTGAGAATCTCCATAGACATTTAGGATTTAACTTGTTTCTCTTCCTCAAGCCCCTTCTTCTAATATGGCCATTGGATGATTCTGGTTTTCTTTTCGAAAACTCTCCTAGATTATTCTTCCCCCCCCCATTCAATTGTTAATTTATTTCCAAAATTAAGATACAAACTTCAAAAGAAAACAGAAAAAAAAACCCCAACAACAAAGAAAAACCAAACGGGATAAGGAAAAAAAAATATATTGTGCGTAAAAAAGAAACACCCCCACCCCAAGATTGCCCATCTGAGTTGAACACTGATAAATATATTTCAACAATATGTTCTGTACCAGCCTGCTACTGGCCCTGCAGAAAAGGCAGGGACAACCCCTTTAGAAACGGCAAGAGGCTGGAATTACGCCTGCCAAATTTATTCACATAAAACAGAGTAAGACAAGACACCAACCATAAAACACGAGCTAAGAAGCAGGAACAATCCAAGCGGTTGCCTTCAGCAAACCAGCCCTCCCACACATTCCCCTTAAATACAGTTCAGGGCGTGGCCTCTCTCTGCCTCCTTCCGAGGTGCCCCATTGCCTTCCTCTGTTTACTCCTGACTGCCTCCTGCGTCGGGTGTCCTTGAACAGGGCCAGCTGTGGGTCATCTTCATCTACGCTGTCAGGCTCACACAGCTGGGTCTGCATCGTGACCAGATGAGAGGGGCCTTGCTGGGGGCTCTCATCAGCAAGCTCTCCAACCCCCTCAAAAAGGTCTTCAACACCCCCCTCCTCCTCCTCTGAGTCGTCCAACCCAACTGCCGAACCCACAGGCTGACCCTGAATCACAACACAATAATAGTTTCCCCCCTTAGAAAGCAAGGCCACAATTATGAACTTCTACGCCAATCAGTTTAACCTACAATCTATCTACTGTAAAAAAAAAAAGCTAATAGGTCAAACCCAATTCCAAAGTTAAACTTCAAAACTCTCTTATTGACAATCTGTTATTGTGTTTAACTAGCCTACAACTGCTTCTAATCTACCATAACCCAATGCAGTCATTATTTCTGATCCAGCCAGGATCTGTCCTAGATTATTCTCGATAGAAATCCAATTTTGCATCTGGTTTTGGCAGCCATGTTATAAGAAAAATGTTGAGAGCCTAGAAAGAGTGCAGAGAAGAGCAACAAAGTTGATCAGGGGCCTGGAGGCTGAAACATCTGAGGAACAGTTGCTGGAATTGGGTACGTCTAGTTTAATGAAAAGAAGGACTGGGGGTGACATGATAGCAGCCTTCCAATATCTGAGGGTTTGCCACAATGAATAGAGAGGTCAACCCATTTTCCAAAGCAGGACAAGAAGCAACGGATAGAAGCTAACCAAGGAGAGAAGCAACCTAGAACTAAGGAGAAATTTCCTGACAGTGAGAACAATTAATCGATGGAACAATTTGCCTTCAAAGGTTATGAGTGCTCCATCACTGGAGATTTTCATGACAAGGTTGGACAACCATTCTTCCGAAATGGTACCGGTTTTCCTGCTTGAGCAAGAGCTTGGACTGGAAGATCTCCTTACAACTGTGTTATTCAGAATGGAGCAGAGCAGTCTAGCTAAGAATATATTCTGTTTTCCTATGGTCTTCCTTTGTCTCCTTAATACTACATGCAATGTATTGGGATTTTACTTGAACTGTTTCAGGTGTCTGTTTGAATGCTGCTTAAGGTTGCTCCATTGGTGTGTCTGTGTAATGGTCACTGACTAAGCCAGACTTGCTGTCTCCAAGAAGATCATTAGATGATTTGGGGCGGGAATGGGTTCCTTTAAACCTATTGGCCGCCGCCTAGTGGCCAACCGTATAAATAGCTGCGCAGAAGCCTCTGTTTCAGTTCTGTTTCTGTTTGCCTCAATAAAGCAATGTTCCTGTTTGCAACCTCTTGTGTCGCTTACTGCCTCCAAAGAACTCACTACACAACACTACAATTCTGGCAAAATTTGTTGGAAAGAAAGTATAAATTGACAATGTCAACTTTCTACAAGGAAAACGCATATCAAATGTTCTATAGGTGGCACTTGCCACCAGCAAGATTAGCAAAAAATGTTTTAAAATATGGCAGATAGATGTTGGAAATGCATACACAAGTCAGGCACTTAATATCCTGTAGGGTGGACATGTGTTAAAGCAAAGAGGTATTTGACAAAAATACATGCTTGGCTAGAAAAGAGGTTAGGAAAACACGTAGATTTTAAACCTGAACTTTTTTTTATTAGGTATAATGCCAGAAAAGATTGATAAACCAAGTATATTCTCGATTTTACATGTGATAACAGCAGCAAAAATCATATTCACACAACACTGGGAAAATAAAGAAATATCACCAGAGGGAGAAATAATTTTAAAAAATACTAGAATGTGCAGGAATGGACAGACTCAGTTTGAGGTTGAAAGAAAAAGAAGAAACAGGATACATTTCAACTTGGGACTTATTTTATCAATGGCTGGAGAAAAGAATCAAGGATTAGGAATTCAACTGGTGTTAGTGAATGATAAACTCAGACGACACGTTTGTTGGAGAAGTACTACTGAACCGTATGAAAAAATGGATAAAAACTTTATAAAAAAAACCCACCACAATTCTTTCCTGGGATCATCCAGCAAAAGGAAGACGGCCATGGATGAATAGAGGCTGATGGCTTTGAATCTGTATTTCTGTTCTCCCTCTTTTGAAAAACAACAACAACAACAACATCTATTTTGGACTGTTTCTTTTTTTTCTTTTTTTTTCTTTTTTAACTCCGAGCAGACGAAGTAGCAGAGTTGCTGCGCACTGCAGCAAAAACCCCTTTCATTCTGCAGATGCAACGGCAGATTTTGAGTCCAGTCCAATTTAGTTGGTTTTTTTTTCTGCCCCCCCCCCCCGGTCTCCTAGAGTGCCTACATGTTGCATTTCTTTCCAGGAGAAGTTAATTCAATCCAGCTGCAAACCACTGGGATGGGAAGTCAGTTTGGCAACATCGAGACACTGCTGCCTCGGAGAAGTACTTCGTTCCAAAATGCTACGGTGATAACAAAGGGATACTTTGCTGGCTCAGATGTAATAATTCCCGATTCCCTCTTTTATTGCGGAAAGCCAATTAGCAAATGGTTGCTGGAACATGCAGGAAAGATAGAAAGAAAGAGGGGGGTGGGGGGGAGGAAGAAGCCCTATAAAAGAAGAGGAGGAGGAGGAGGAGGAGGAGGATTCCAAATGAGATTTGCTAATGAGGGGGAAATGTCACTTACAAGTTGCTCAGTTGAAATTTCCTAAAGGGTGTTACTTCCCTGGGAATTGACAGCCAAAATAAACGCACAGGCGTTAACTGTGGATATCTGCTTGGAAACCTAAGCATGCTACCAGGTGGCTTTGCTAAGGAGTGGGAAATCCATCAAATTGCCTTCTTCTCTCCCACCTCTTGGCAGTTTGGGGAAAATGTGTTACTAGGCGTCTTTGTCGGCAGGTGAAATTCTGCTTCCGCGTCTGTTTCTGCCATTTTCTTCTTCTTCTTCCTCTGCATCTTTAGAAAGTCAACCCAGAAAGAGATCTTTGGGGGGGAAACAAACAAACGAACAAGCTGGATTTTAGCAAACAGAATTGCCTGTTTCAGTAGAGGAAAAGGATATTGAAGGGTTTTGTTTTTTTAATCCCATTTTATATCCCGCCCTTCTCCGAAGACTCAGGGCAGCTTACAATTTAAAGCACAAATCAATGTGTTTAGCAATAGCCTTCATTCTATGTATATGCCTGCTTATTAGGGCTTTCGCCCTCCCCCCCCAAGCGGCATTATTACAAAGTCAGCTTAGTGCCCCCAACAATCTGGGTCCTCATTTTACCTACCTCGGAAGGATGGAAGGCTGAGTCAACCTTGAGCCTGGTGGGACTCGAACCTGCACTAACTGCAGGCAGCTGGGGTTACTTAAGGAGGCATTAGCCCACTGCTCCACCAAGGCTCTTGTTGAAAGGTTTTGTCTTGTTGAAAGAAAAATCTTCATCAGGGTCCAGTCCAAGCCGGGAATAAACAAAATGGAAACTGCTTTAGAAAGAAGATTCTAGTTTATGGAAGAGCAGAACCACAACAGCATGTGGCTCTGGAGTAGCTGACCACAGGGTGATGGGAGTGGTGGGTTTTTATACCTTCTTGGGCTTTTGTGTTTGGAATTGTTCCTGTACCTGTGGCATGAACTTTGACCCGAGGTTCAGTGTGCCCTTTTTGTATTCTAATGGTGGTGGGTTAATCCTATTATGACCTAAAGGTCATGTCCTGATTCCCTGGGGCTGGGGCTGATGGTTATGTCCTGTGTTGGATGAGTGAGGGGTTGCTAGTTCTAGGGGTCTTTGTCCTTCTAATCCCATCAGCTTCAAGCTTCCTGGCACCAGTCTTTCTGAAAGGATTATCAAATCTGCATTTCTACAGGGCTGGTTTCTGCTTAGGGTGGAGAGATTTGTGTGTGTGTGTGTGTGGGGGGTTTGCCTAAGATTTTCTCCACTATTCCTTTTGCAGAATATAATATTCTGTCTTTTTAATATTCCCCGAAATATTTCTTTCTCTGGTGGGCGGTTCTGTCTTCCTACAGTATCCTGCAGAAGACAGATGTCAGAAGGAACAACATCTTTCCTCCCAGGATGCTGTATCCTAAGCGTCTCCAACTTTGGCCAATTTATGATTTGTGGACTTCAACTCCCAGAATTCCTCAGCCAGCCAACTCTGGGTGTTGAAATCCAGAAGTCGTAAAAGTTGCCAAGCTTGGAGACCTCTGTTGTATTCTGCTTGGTTCTACTGCATTCTACCTTCATCCCACTCTTCTGGAAATGCTCAGCCAATCTCTTGATCAGCTTTGGAAGAAGCAAACATCTTCACAGCAATTAAGAAGGGAGAATTTAGCTTGTCGGAAGGCTAAGGTCAAGACCTAGTTGGGACTCCGTGGGACTTCAAGGCTGAAGAGCTGATTTTCTCCTCCTAGAAGGCTGAATGTGTGCAGCACACTTCTTCCTGAGTGATTTAGTAGGTTAGATTGCTTTATTGTTGTTCTGTTTATTTTTTTAGTCATTTTGCAATACTGTTGATAGTTGGTAATCTGATAAGAGTCAGATATGATTGGAGTGCTGTGTTAGCCTAGTGTTTTTTTTTAAAGATAAGTGGATAGAGAGATACAGATAGCCCTTGACGTATAACAATTTGTTTATAAGTGGTGAAACTCTAATACCACTCAAAAAATGACTTATGACCACGTTTCACACTTAAAACAGTTACAGCATCCCTATGGTCACACGATCAAAATCTGAATGTGTGGCAACTGACTCATGACAGTCACAGTGTCCCAAGGTCACATTGCCCCCCCCCACCCCGGCAGAAGAAAAATATTCTACAGGATATTAAAGGAGGCAAGATAGAATATTTCCCCTAAGGGAGAAGAGGAGAAACATCTTTTTAAAGGCAGAAAGCAGCCCCAGTCTTCCTGCTATAGGAAAACAGCCTCAAGCAGAAGGTTGAAGAGGCTAGTCCAGGGATGTCAAACTCAATTTCATTGAGGGCTGCATCAGCATTGCGGTTGCCCTCAGGGGGCTGGGTGGGCGTGGCCTACTGGGTGGGCGTGGCTAGAGTGCATATGGCCTACTGGGTGGGCGTGGCCAGCTCTACATCGTTGGCATCAAGGGTGCCTATGGGGGCCTGGGCAGGAGTGGGACAGATCTGGGGGTCTCTGGCAGAAGGAGGGTCTCTGGGCCAGGGCCAAGGCAGTGGGGGCCGTTCCCTCACTGTTTCCAGGATGGCTTTGCGGGCCGCATGAAACCACTTCACGGGCCGGATCCGGCCCCCGGGCCTTGTGTTTGACATGTCTGCTGTAGAACTATTGACGGGGGTGGTATAAATTCTCCTGCCTTGAGGAGGGGCTTGACTAGAGCAGGGGTGTCAAACTCAATTTCATTGAGGGCCGCATCAGCATTGTGGTTTCCCTCAGGGGGCCAGGTGGGTATGGCCAGGGTGGGCGTGGCCTACTGGGTGGGCGTGGCTAGAGTGCGTATGGCCTACTGGGTGGGCATGGCCAGCTCTACGTACATTGTTCACATCAAGGGTGCCTGTGGGGGCCTGGGCAGGAGTGGGACAGATCTGAGGGTCTCTGGCAGAAGGAGGGTCTCTGGGCCAGGGCCAAGGCAGTGGGGGCCCTTCCCTCACTGTTTCCAGGATGGCTTCATGGCCACATGAAACCATTTCGGCGGGCCGGATCCGGCCCCCGGGCCTTCTGTTTGACATGTCTGGGCTAGTCCTTAGGAATGGAGATTTTGCATCCCTTCAGAAAGCTGGGCCATAGTGTTCATAAACAAAGAACAGCCGGAAACCCTAAATAAGCAACACAAAAGGCAAGGAGCCCAAACTGACAAGATGAGCACAAACAAAACACCTAGGAGAGTGGTGGCGAACCTTTTAAAGACCAAGGGCCCAAACTGCAACCCAAAACCCACTTATGTATCATCGGGTGCCGGGTGGGCGTGGCCCATTGGGTGGGTGTGGCTCATTGGGTGGGCGTGGCTGCAGTGGTAATGGCAGACTGGGTGGGACTAAAAGGTTCAGTCAATCAAGTCCAACTTTGCGAGATCTTTTTTTTCCCCGCAAGAAGTTGCAATTGATTGATTGATTGAGCCTTTTTTTTTGCACACGGCCGCAGAGGCCTAAAGCAAAAAGGTTTTATAAAACCCAGCTGAAGGCCTAGGACTGGGGCGACGGTGCACGTGCCCCCAGAGAGGGCTCTGCGTGCCACCTGCGGCACGCGTGCCATAGGTTCGCCACCACAGACCTCGGATTTGTATTTCCCCTCTTGCCTTAAGAGCCAGCCATGACCCCTTACCTGACCCCAGAGGAATCTGGCAACAGCCATTAAAATATTAAAGGACATATTCTTACACAAGAACAGGCATCTCAAAGAATGTATCAAATCCCACCTATTCTCCACCCCATTTTGTCAGCCAACCCAGAAACATACTGCTGTCACTGAAGTTTCTGACTACCAAATTAACAGAGACTTCCTTTCCTGCAGGCTGCCTCCATTTTATTTCAGCGTCTTTCTCCTGGCTTGGAACCGGACCTGATTTTTCTTCCAACTATCCTTTTGTGACCTTCTGACTCACTTAACTACTGTGTTACTAGCGTAATGACTGCACAGATTCACTTAACAACTGTGGCAAGGAAGAAAGGGAGCCAGAGTCCCTTAACAACTGCCTGAGTTGTCTAATCTCTATCGTGTCTGTTAAGCTTGGACTTACGATTGTACACGAATATATTCTTTCATCATTAAACTCAAAACAGCCAGTGCTGGGTTTGTACATGGTTGACCATTCAGGCCCCGACTTTTTTTAGCTTTAGGAATTTGGGTTCAGGACAAGAAAGGAGTAACTTTCTGCAACTACCAAATGCGGAGGGGAAAAATTATCAACAAATATTTACACACACTTGTCAGAATCCATTTATATCACATTCATAAATGTATGTTTAAAACATTATCCCCGCCCCATGTATTCTGTCATCTCCTGAGGAAGGAGGAGCATATGTGGATTCAGCCTGCCTTAGGTTATTTCAAAGACCAAGGGAACCTTTTGAACTGGGGGAACAAAGGGGAGGGTTAGAGAAGAAGGCATCTGGCCTGTGTCTTCTTTTAATTCTGGAGAGGAAGAAGGCAATAACCATGAAGATTCAAACTTCCTTTTTTTCCCCCACGAAAGGGATGACACGAAGTAGAATGATGGGGGGCTGACCAAATGGGGTTGAGGGAAGGGGGGTTGAACCGGGAACCCTTTATAAAATTTCAATTTGTAAAACAATACTAAGTCCTGTCTTGTATTCCCACAACCAAGCATGTCCTAGTAAAAATTCCTTTTGGACTAGAACTGACTCCAAGAGTTTTTGTTTTCCTAAGATGTGGATTGGGGTGGGTCCTGACAACACTCGTGTTTTTATTGGGCAAACAGACCTTCTGTGAGACTGGAGGACCCGTACAAGGAAGCTGTGATCACACCTGTAGCATTTACTCGTTGACTCAGTAAAGTATAAATAAAATAATCCCATGAGTACTTTGATTAATAGATTTATTTTTCAACAGGTTATGGAGAAAAGGAACTTTGAACTCAGCCAGCTTATTTCTCCGCTGATTCTTCGACGTGGTCTCACGGTAGACTTTAGATTGCCTCCTACCCTGATTGTATCTGAGCCTTGATTTCAACTTAGTTTAATTTAATTTTAACCTGATTTCATTCCTTTGTGGACCTTGTACTTGCATACATTTTCTTAATTGGTTCCTTACGTATTCTAGGTTGTAAACTGCTGAGTCTCCGTCAGGATTTGTGTTCTATAAATGCAGCTGATAATCATGTCTTATGATTAATATATTAATATATTACATTAGATATATATTATACAAATTGTGATTGGACTTTTCACAGCAATACCCAAAGGACTCACTTCATATCTGGAAATAATGAATTGATCAGCTCTGAACAACGTAATTTCACCAAAAAAAGCCACCCTTGGAACTGTCTATATCCTTGGATGCCATTTTAATAATACCCACATCCAAGGTTGGAATGGGAATTATTAAGTTTCTACCAGTCTTAGACTGTGAATCTACCCAACTTCATTATAATATACATTTGGAATACTGCATCCAGTTTTGGTCACCAAGATGTAAAAAAATGTTGAGACTCTAGAAAGAGTGCAGAGAAGAGCAACAAAGAGAATCAGGGGACTGGAGGTTAAAAGATATAAAGAACGCTTGCTGGAATTGGGTATGTCTAGTTTAATGAAGAGAAGGACGAGGGGTGACATGATAGCAGTCTTCCAATATCTCAGGGGCTGCCCCAAAAAAGAGGGAGTCAAGCTAGTCTCCAAAGAACCTGAAGGCAGGACAAGGAGCAACGGATGGAAACTGATCGAGGAGAGAAGCCACCTAGAATTAAGGAGGAACTTCCTGACAGTTAGAATGATTAACCAGTGGAACAGCTTTGCCTCCAGAAGTTGTGGGTGCTCCATCACTGGAGGCTTTTAAGCAGAGACTGGACAGCCGTTTGTCTGAAATGGTATAGGTTTCCTGCTTGAGCAGGAGGTTGGACTAGAAGACCTCCAAGGTCCCTTCCAGCTCTATTCGGATTCTGATTTGTCTGGGTGTTGAGTTACGGTAACTGTACTTCTTTTCTTTCTTTTTCTTTTTGGTTTGAAAGATTTCTCTGCTTATCAAAGACTGAAGACGCTACTTGAATAAGCAGTGAAACATTTCAGACCAAAAGAGAAAAGAAGATCAGTTGCCAGGACTCAACTTCTGGATGATTCTAGTTGGTATAGGTTCTCCTACTTGAGGAGCGGATTGGACTAGAAGATTTCCAAGGTCCATTCCAACTTTATTATTCTATTGAGCAGGGAGTTGGTCCTTCCAACCCTATTATTATTTTATGTTCTATTTTCTATTCAGGTCAAGTAAAGAGGTTGGCCTAGAGTTACAAGGGTAAGCAACCTTGGCTCTTTCATGACTCGTGGACTTCAACTCCCAGAATTCCTGAGCCAGCCATGCTGAGGGGAAAGGGAGAGGTTTCCAAGCTGAGCCATGCTGGCTCAGGAATTCTGGGAGTTGAAGTCCACAAGTCATGAGGGGGGGGGCATAGTTCCCACATGTTGGCTCAGGAATTCTGGGAGTTGAAGTCCACGAATCATGAAGGGGCCATAGTTCCCCCATGCTGGCTGAGGAATTCTGGGAGTTGAAGTCCACGAGTCATAAAAGAGCCAAGGTTGCCTACCCCTGGCCTAGAAGACCTGCAAGGTCCTTTTCAACTCTGTTATCCTGAGCATCGGCAGTTGGCACCACGTTTTGGTGAAGATGAGCAAGACCAAAACGAACAGGCACACTCTGACAGGAAATCCAATATTAGGAGAAGCAGATATGCTGCAAAAAATGTCCTAGTGTTTTTAGACACGTCCTTGCTCATATATCCTTGCAAGAAAGGAAAGGACCAAAGGAGCGACCCACCAGCGGATCACGAGCGCGCTAAGCAGCAGCTTCAAACGAGGGATGAAGAAACAAAGTGCTTTTTTTTTTTTGCAAAAATCTATTATTATTATTTTTTGCAAGAGATTGCAAAAAAAAAAAAAAGCCTTGGACTTGCTTAAGAAGAAGCAAGGTTATTTCTGCAACCTAGGCTAGCAACGCGAGATAAGGAAAAAAAAACACAACAACACCCAGATTTGATTTATGCAATGTCTCACACGAAACATGAAACGATTGTATTTTAGGCTTTGAGGTAGTTCTCTCTCTTCCAAGCATCCCTCGAGAACTTCTCCTGATTTTTATCATAAAATATTGATTCGTCAACCAGTTCTGAGCTTTTAATTTTCTGTTTTTGAAGGTTATAATGTGAGAGATAACGGAACTCAGGTATATCAGCAGAAAAATCTCAGGTTTTCTTATCAATAAAAAAGCCTGACTTCTTCAGTTTAAATATATTCCCCCCCCCACATCTGGTTCATATAGTGCACCAGATAAACTGCTTTGGCTTAGTAAATAAAGATGCCTTATTTCTCCTTAAACTGCTTCTGTCTGATTTGGAATCCCAAATTGTTTTGTATCATAATTTACAACATATGGTGAAGGGCTTCTGTCTTACTAAATGATTTTACCGAGGAAAGATTAATGTGTGTGGAGCCTTCTTGGCTGCAGGATATTTTGTGCCCTGGATCCCTTCACTGTTGAAGACAGGCCCAGGCTGTTGGGGATGAGTTTGTGTTGCCCAGTAGTGCGACACATTTGCACCACTCAGGTGACCCTGTGGACACAGGTAAACCTCCAAGTGGCCTCAATGGCTCTCTAAAAGGATGCAAATGGCCAGCGGTCTGCAAGAAATATAAATCCTTCCATTCCCCACCCTGCAGTCAGAGCCAAAGAAGCTTCTTGGATGGGAAGAGAAACGTCTTCGAAGGAAAAACAAGAAAGCCCGGTTGCCTCTTGAAAAAGCACCTTTGGGACAACTTAAGATACACTTTAAAGCAGGTGCGTCAAACTGCCGGCCCACGGGCCAGACATGTCACCAGGAAACTGCCCCCACCCCATTGCCGGCAATGGGGGCAAAAGCTCCGATACGTCGCGCAACGACACGTGACGTTGCGAGTTTGACATGTCTGCTTTAAAAGATGTTTCTAATTGTATTAGACTTTACATTTCATTATCGCATCACTTACCCTTAGAGCAAGATGCATATTGGCAAAATTACTAGAGCGCTCAAAAAGAGGTTATTGAGCTGCTATTGAAAATCAAATGTGCAAAAAATGGATAGGTTTTTGGTGAGTCATTTCATGTCCCACTCTCCCTTGGATCAATAGATTTACTGTTTTGGAGGTGGTCAGGCCCTCCCCCCCCATAATTTATTTGAGTTAATTTGGATGGCAGAGAACATTCATTATCAACTGAATTCAGGCAGCCTAAATGAGAATTCCTATCTACATGAACTTTTGAAAGTTTGCTCGCCAAACAATCTGAAATGGATCTCATTTATGGCAATAACTCTTAAAGCACATTCTGGAATCTGAAGATGAAAGAGTATTTGTGAAAGGTGGTTAGGAACCGAAGATTGAGGAGTTTTTATTGTTTTTAAAGGGATAAATATGCCAGCTGTGAGACTGGCGAAGAAAGCAATTAGACCTATTATAGAAAAAAAAAAGAAGTTGGCCTTGGGGAGGTCCGGTTTACTATGATAGATAAGGTGCTATCGTGTGCACTTTATAGACTTATTTCTGAAGGCTTTGTGTACAAAGTGAACAGGTGAATTTGGCTGGTTTGTAGTAAAAGAAAAAAAAAGACTGTGTTTGTTTTATTAGATAAGAGCTTTATCAGCAATAAGAAGGAAACAAGTTCATTGCCATAGTGGCAACTTCATGGCAAATAGAATAGAATAAGATGGAGCTGGAAGGAACCTTGGAGGTCTTCTAGTCCAGCCCCCCACTTAAGCAGGAGAAACTACACCATCTCAGACAGGTGATTGTCTAGTCTCTTCTTAAAAACCTCCAGTGATGGAGCGCCCATTTCCACTGGTCAATCGTCCTCCCTGTTAGGAAGTTTCTCCTGAATTCCAGGTTGCTTTTCTCTTTGGTCAGTTTCCATCCATTGTTTCTTGTCTTGCCTTCTGGTGCTTTGGAAAATAAATTGACCCCCTCCTCTTCTTTGGGGCAGCCCCACAAGTACTGGAATGGTTCTATCATGTGCCCTAGTCCTTCTTTTCTCTAAACCAGCCAAACCCAAATCCTGCGACCGTTCTTCGTGGAGTTTAGTCTGCAGCCCTTCAAGCATCTTAGTTGCTCTTCTCTGCACTTTTTCCAAAGCCTCGACATCTTTTTTGTAATGTGGTGACCAAAACTGGATGCAGCGTTCCAGGTGTGGCCTTACTAGGGCTTTATAAGGCGGTACTAGACAGCCAAGGGACGCGGTGGCTCAGTGGGTTAGGACGCTGAGCTTGTCGATCAGATGGTCAGCAGTTTGGCGGGTCGAATCCCGAGTGCCGCGTAACAGAGTGAGCGCCTGTTACTCGTCCCAGCTTCTGCCAACCTAGCAGTTTGAAAGCACGTAAAAATGCAAGTAGAAAAATAGGGACCACTACGGTGGGAAGGTAACAGCGTTCCGTGCACCTTTGGTGTCTAGTTATGCCGGCCACATGACCACGGAGACGTCTTCGGACAAGCACTGGCTCTTCGGCTTTGAAACGGAGATGAGCACCGGCCCCTAGAGTCGGAAACGACTAGCACACATGTGCGGGGGAACCTTTACCTTTTTACTAGACAGCCAACTTGACAGGAAGAGACCTCCTTAGGAATAATGAAGATCTTCCGAAGTGTTTTAGCAAAGGGTGTGGAAGGTAGCCAGGGCGATGTCTGTAGTAGTGACCTTGAGGTTACCACAGGTCTGTAGGTACAGACTGCTCTTCGGCTGATCATTCTTTACTGTAACTCGGTTTCGGCTTGTTTATTATTAAAGCAATAATGTTCTCTCAGATTTGCTCCTGCAGGTTTTTCTGCTGTTCTTGGGCTAATAAATTGCATTATTTGCAAAACAACGCAAAAAGGACCTCGGCCCAGGAAAAATACAAATGTAATATTGTGCAATTGTTATTACAATGCCAGAGTTGCTGCAATACATTTTTTTTGTTCTTTCCTAAGGTCCCCAGAAAAATCTCTCTCCCCCCACCCTGTTAATTCATTCATAGAATTCTTTTGTTCCTCTTCTTGCTGCAGTATTTTTTTTTCTCTTCCAATTCTGCCGATTTACAGGTTAGGTTTTTGCAGAACATCTTCGTCCCTCATGTTTGCGATGCCTTTTAGAATCCTCCAATCCTCCTCCTCCTCCTCCTCCTCCTCCTCCTCCTCCTCCTCCTCCTCCTCATCATCATCATCATCATCTCTATTTTAATAAACCTTCCCCTTCAAAGATCTCAAATGCTTATATAACACTGTGTTCAGCAAAACATTCATATGGAAAAAGTCTCTGAAAAGAGGTGTAAAATAAAAAGAGACAGTTGAAAATATAATCGCTGAAAATATTCCAGAATAATAAATAACAGAGTTGGAAAGGACCTTGGAGGTCATCTAGTCCAACCCTCTGCTCAGGCAGGAAACCCCATACCATTTCAGACAAATGGCTGTCCAGTCTGTTCTTGAAAACTTCCAGTGTTGGCGCATCCACCACTTCTGGAGGCAGGTTGTTCCACTGGTTAATTGTTCTAACTGTCAGGAAGTTTCTCCGTAACTCCAAGTTGCTTCTCTCTTTGATCAGTTTCCATCTGTTGCTTCTCGTCCTGCCTTCAGTTGCTTTGGAGAATAGCTTGACTCCCTCTTCTTTGGGGCAGCCCCTGAGATACTGGAAGACTGCTATCATGTCACCCCTAGTCCTTCTTTCCATTAAACTAGACCTACCCAATTCCAGCAACCGTCCCTTATATGTTTTGGCCTCCAGTCCCCTGATCATCTTTGTTGCTCTTCTCTGCACTCTTTCTAGAGTCTCAACATCTTTTTTACATTGAGGTGACCAAAACTGGATGGAATAATCCACATGTAGCTTTAGCAAGGCCTTATAAAGCGGTACTAACACATTACATGATCCTGATTCTATCCCTCTGTTAATGCAGCCTAGAACTGTGTTGGCTTTTTTTGGCAGCTGCAGCACACGGCTGGCTCCTATTTAAGGGATTGTCCACTAGGCCTCCATGATCCTTCTCACAGTTACTGCTATTGAGCAAGGTACCTCCTATTCTATACCTGTGCATTTGGTTTTTCTTGCTTGATGTAAAACAAAATTCCACAAGGAACACTTACCCATGAATGCTGGCGAGAAGGCATTCTGAAATTCTAAGCATAAGCCAGAGAACCTCTCTCTATGAAATCAGGGATTGATTAGATCAGTAGCTACCTAGATATTTCCATCAATATCTTGATTTCAAGTTGCTTGGGGCCTTAACCATCATCATAACCACCATAATTTAAGCCTTGAACCTTGCCAGTGGCTTCAAGACACATAGCGCAGCTGTGAAGTTCTGGTTGAAGCTCTGGAGGAGACACAGGGGTAACCTACTGAATTTCCCATCCCTACCCTACAACTTGTGGTTTTCAGATGGCACAGTGTAAAAGTGAAAGCATTCTTTAACACCTTGGAAGAAACCTCACTGGGTTTTGTTGAGGCTGCTCTAAACAAGACAAACCCGCATTTTTTCCCCCTCCTTCCTACCTAGGCGGTGGAAAAATCACGTGCTGACCTCTTTTTCAAGCCACTTTCCGTCACCAGCCAAATCACACAGGATTATGAGGAGCTGTCATTTCCCCCCTCTAAATCGATGAAAGGAAAAGCCGAGTTGAATATAAAGTCCTGATTTGAAACAGCCCCAATGAAGTCATAAATATGGAAACTTTCAAGTGTGCATTTCTTTCTGAAATTAGATGATGGATGAAGCAATAGGATTAATAGATTGCTCCAGCCGTGCCTTTTGTATGAGGTTATCTGCAGTAGTTTGGGTAATGAAACCTCTGCAGGAAAAACCACCAAGCTCAGAGAGCACCAAGGACCCCACAGTCTCCTCCTCCTCCTCCTCCTCCTCCTCCTCTTCCTCCTCTTCCTCCTCTTCCTCCTCCTCTCTGCAAACCCCACTCCCTTCTAGCACTGATCATGTTACCCAGTTTGGGTAATGAAACGTCTGCAAGGAAACAACCAAGCTCAGAGAGCACCAAAGACCCCACAGTCATCTCCTCCTCCTCCTCCTCCTCCTCCTCCTCTCTGCAAACCCCACTCCCTTCTAGCACTGATCATGTTACCCAGTTTGGGTAATGAAATGTCTGCAAGGAAACAACCAAGCTCAGAGAGCACCAAGGACCCCATAGCCCTCCTTCTCCTCCTCCCTTCTAGCACTGATGATGTTCCCTAGTTGGGTCATGAAACATCTGCAAGAAATCAACCAAACTCAGCGAACACCAAGGACTCCACAGTTCTCCTCCTCCTCCTCCTCCTCCTCCTCCCCCTCCTCCTCCTCCTCTTCAGAGGAAAAGATACTGTCTAGGAAATGGACAAGTGAGGGAAGAACCCCCAATGGCTTAACAGTAAGAGAAAAGACTTAGAAAGAATCCCCATTTTTTAGCAGTTAAACATGGTGGTGGGAAGTTTGTGCCTTCAGACTTACAAGATTCTATCAATATTGTTGTTGTTGTTAGTTGTAAAGTCATGTCCAGCCCCATGGACCACGTTCCTCCAGGCCTTCCTGTCCTCTACCATCTTCTGGAGTCCATTTAAGCTCACGCCTACTGCTTCAGTGACTCCATCCAGCCACCTCATTCTCTGTCGTCCCCTTCTTCTTCTCTTGCCCTCAACCTTTCCCAGCATTAGGCTCTTCTCCAGTGAGTCCTTCCGTCTCATTAGGTGGCCAAAGTATTTAAGTTTCACCTTCAGGATCTGGCTTTCTAAAGAGCAGTCATGTGTGGCCTTACTAAGGCTTTATAAAGTGGTACTAGTGCAATATATATTTATATATAGTACAATATATATTTATATATAAAAGGTAAAGGTAAAGGTTCCCCGGCACATGCATGCTAGTCATTTCCAACTCTAGGGGCCGGTGCTCATCTCCGTTTCAAAGCCGAAGAGCCAGCACTTGTCCGAGGATGTCTCCGTGGTCATGTGGCCGGCATGACTAGACGCCAAAGGCGCATGGAACGCTGTTACCTTCCCACCATAGTGGTCCCTATTTTTCTACTTGCATTTTTATGTGCTTTCGAACTGCTAGGTTGGCAGAAGCTGGGACGAGTAACAGGCGCTCACTCTGCTACGCGGCACTCGGGATTCGACCCGCCAAACTGCCAACCTTCTGATCGACAAGCTCAGCATCCTAACTCACTGAGCCACCCTGTCCCCTCGAACACCTGTTAGAGAAGCCAATGACCTACTCACAAGACAAAAGACGCATGTTGTATGGGAGTGGTTATAGTCAAGATGTCAGTGTTCCCTTTTGCTATAAACTCACACAAGGCCCAACGTTTGGCACGGAGGGAAAGATAATCCAAGGATACTTATAACTTGGATGGGTATTTAAAGACAAATTTTAAGAGTACAGCTACTTCTCTGGAAGTGTTCACAATGAGAAAAAAGGTAGTAGAAAAGAGAAGGAGAGGGCAACCTCAGGCACGTTGGTAGATTAGAAGCAAAGCAGATTTAATTCAACTTTTTTTTTACCTTTTAAAGTATTTATTGCAGTAGGCCTTACCTAGGTGGAATTCCGTGCCAAGGAGACCTGAAAGTTCCAGTGATTTTCACGGCCTTTTAAAGTATTTATTGCTGAGGTGGTTGAACGGTTTTGCTCTGTCTCATTTTAGCTGCTGCAAAAGATGTTTGCTACAAAATGCAAATAAGAACACTCTCGTGTACTTGATGAACTCGATAAATGACAATTAAAAATGTGTGATTTCTCTTCCCTTTGTTGCATTCCTTATTTTAACCCTCTCGAATATAATTTGGGCGGAAAAAGGCAGCCATGCCTTCCGGTGTAATAAATTAATGAATAACCTTTGTCTAAATATTCCGTTTAACTAGTAGCCGGAAACAAAAAAAGAATGTTTGAGCAAAAGACACTAAAAATGGTTGTGTTGGAAACTTCGGTGACTTGTTAAAAAGTGGATGAAGCCTGCCAACTTTTAAAAGTACATTCTTCTGATGTTGAAAGACAGCTTACTGGGAAATTAGCTTGCTTCAACTCTTTGCTAATGGACCTTCCTTGACCAGGTTTTCTTTGAAACATGAAAATTACAGGTCAAGAGTAAGCGGGAATTTGTATAACTCTGTCCCAGGCAATAAGACATTTCATTTAATGCTTCTTTTTTTCTATAGGAATTGCTAGCTGAACAGCTGGTAGGAAAAGACACCTCCTTTGTAGCAAGTGGCAGCGAGGAAGAATGAGACATTTGCCAGCAACAGTCCTAGGTTTTTGATCCCGGTCCTTGCAGGAAGATTAAAGGACACTCCCTTCTATTGTAAGAATTTAGTACATCTAGTTTAAGGAAGAGAAGGACGATGGGTGACATGATAGCAGTCTTCCAATATCTCAGGGGTTGCCCCAAAGAAGATGGAGTCAAGCTATTGTTCAAAGCACCTGAAGGCAGGACAAGAAGCAATGGATGGGAACTAATCAAGGAGAGAAGCAAACTAGAACTAAGGTGAAATTTCCTGACAGTCAGAACAATTAACCAGTGGAACCACCTGCCTCCAGAAGTGGTGAATGCTCCAACACTGGAGGTTTTTAAGAAGAGACTGGACAGCCATTTGTCTGAAATGGTATAGGGTTTCCTGTCTGAGCAGGGGGATGGACTAGAAGACCTCCAAGGTCCCTTCCAACTCTATTGTTATTATTATCTATCATCTATATAATGTCTCTCTCTCTCTCTTTCTCTAACTCTCTCTCTCTAACTCTCTCATCTACCTCATCTCTCTCACTCATCTCTCTCCATCCATCCATCCATCCATCCATCCATCCATCCATCCATCCATCCATCCATCCATCCATCCATCCATCCTATCTATCTATCTATCTATCTATCTATCTATCTATCTATCTATCTATCTATCTATCTATCTATCTATCTATCTATCTATCTATCTATCTATCTATCTATCTATCTATCTATCTATCTATCTATCTATCTATCTATCTATCTATCTAATCTCTCTCTCTCTCTCTCTCTCTCTCTCTCTCTCTCTCTCTCTCTCTCTCTCTCCCCCCTCCCTCTCTGCCTCTTATTATTAACTGGCATCATGCTCCCTCTTGTAAATTTCTTGGGTTGACAGTGAAGTATTCAGAAGGAAATAGTGTAGATGGAAAGATAAAATGCAGTAAAAATAAAATCGGTTGCAGAGATTGGGAAACTGGGCCTCTTGGGAAATAGTAGTCTATGTACAGGGAAATGCCTATGAAAAATAATTCAAATGTTTTAATCAATGTAGATATCTTGTACTCTCCTTTTATGGGAAATTGAGTGGAAGTTTGAGAAGTGAAGCCGGTTGGCCGCTGAGACCTTTGCTCAGGCTTTTGTCATCAGGAAGCCATAAAAAGGGGATCACGTGGCCTTGGGACACCGCAACAGTCATAAATGTGAGTCAGTTGCCAAGCTTCTGAATTTTGATCACATGGCCACAGGGGAGGCTGAAAAACGTCGTAAGTGTGACAAATGATCATAAATAGCTTTTTTCCAGTGCCATTGTAACTTTGAATGGTCACTAGATGAACTTTGGTAAGTTGAGGACTTGTGCTAATGGACAAAGCATATTGGCGGTAGATAAGATTCAGTGGAATTCAAGGTGGGCTGGACTCAGATTTCCTGTGGCTGCGAAGGACTCATGGCTGATGATATCTTTGACCCCTCCTTCGGGCTCAGCCTGGTCCTCTCCTTCATCACACTTGTCGTTTCCAATATTTTGTATCCACCTTTCACATCTGTGATGCAAGAAAGATAGTATAGCAGTAGCAATATAGCAATATAGATTTATATACCGCTTCACAGTGCTTTATAGCCCTCTTTAAGCGGTTTTACAGAGTCAGCCTCTTAACTCCTCCACCCCCCCTAACAATCTGGGTCCTCATTTTAGCCACCTGGGAAGGATGGAAGGCCGAGTCAACCTTGAGTCGGTCAGGATCGAACTCCTGGCAGTGGGAATGTTTTTATAGCAATAGCACTTAGACTTATATATCGCTTCATAGTACTTTACAGCCCTCTCTAAGTGGTTTACAGAGTCAGCCCATTGTCCCCAACAATCTAGGTCCTCATTTTACTGACCTTGGAAGGATGGAAAGCTGAGTCAACCTTGAGCCGGTCAGGATCGAACTACTGAACTACTGGCAGCTGGCAGTCAGCAGAAGTAGCCTGCAGTACTGCATTCTAACCATTCAGCAACCACTGCTCAGTACGCCATATTATGGACTCCCTGTTATACAGGGTGCCCTGGACTTACAACAGTTCATTTAGTGATTTGTTCAAAGTTACAACGGCACTGAAAAATGGGACTCGTGACTGTTTTTCACACTTACAACTGTCCCCAGGACCACGTGAGCAAAATTCAGAGGCTTGGCAACTGGCATGTACTTATGACAGTTTCATGTAAATCCCCTTTTGTGACCTTCTGACAAGCAAAGTCAACGGGGGAAGCCAGATTCACTTATCAACCGGGGTGACTAGTTGAACAGCTGCAGGGATTCCCTTAACGACTGTGGCAAGAAAGGTCGTAAAATGGGACAAAGCTCATTTAACCAATGTCTTGCTTAGCAACATAAATTTCGGGCTCAGCTGTGGCAGTAACCCGAGGACTATCGGTATCAATAGCCAGAACATTTATTGCTATGGTGATAGAAAGATCTATCTCATTGCCTTGTTTTGGGTTATGCTATTTCATTTCTCTTTAGTTGGCATAAATCTTTTATTCTACTTCGTTGCTGGCTGGTGCTTTGGCGTCTGGAAAAAGAAAATTAAGACGAGGCTCTGAAAATGGGACAAGGACGAATGCCAGGGGGAAGAGAGAAGGAAGCTTCCAGCTCTTTCTGAGGCTGTAAATTGGGAAAGGTTGTATGTTCCCATAATCAAGGTTTACTTTTCAATCTCTCTTTGTTCGGGCGCCTACAACGCTTCCTTGTTTTTACAGGAAACAATCCACTAAGGAAACGACTTCATTAGCTTCAGAAAAAGAAGCACTTTGCATTCAGATTAGGTGGGGGAAAAATAATATTGAGGGACCCTCCGTATCGTGTGTCCGGCGGGAGACAGGAACTCAACTTCCCTTTGGTCTTGACAGAAAAACAACTCAGAGGTGTTAAGTGCGTGTGTTGTAAGATATCAGACGAGATCTGCTAAATATACAAGGTGAAACAAAGATGCCAGTATAGTGCAAGAGAAATGTTGACTTAACAGAGTTTAAAAGGTCTATCAAATAAACAAAAGACCGGTTTTGCTAGAAGCAAGGCCAGCCTTCCCGTAAGGTTGAGTTAGCTGTTAAGGTTTTCATATCCAGACTGCAACAAACCAGACAACTCTTGTTGCTTGCACAAATGGAGCTGGGCCCTCGAGCGTGCACACCTGCTGCTTGTGCAAGTTGAGCCACGGGTGTGTGCTCACCTGCCACTTTGGTGGCCAGGTTCCTGTGCTATGTATGGTCTGGAGGGTTAGGGACCCCTGCTTTAGATGTCTCCATCTCAGGTTTAGCCGCTGTAAAACAGTCTGAGAGCTTCTCTTTTGCTGAGTTGGGAAGAATAACTAAAAAGCGATTTAAGAAATGGTACGTTCTGGTCGAGAAGCTGGACTCCAACCGAATCTTATCGGGAAATTCTGCAAGCAACGCGGAGATACAAGTCAACCAATGGAAATAAATCTCATGACGTGGCTTCTTGTATCTTGCGGGGACCCTTACATCCTTGGATTGCAAGGAGATCCAATAGGTCAATCCGAAAGAAAGTCAACCCTGACTGTTCTTTGAACGGACAGAGACTGAAGCTGAAGCTCAAATATTTTGGCCACCAAAGGAGAAGAGAGGATTCCTTGGAGAAGACCCTGATGTTGGGTGAGATGGAAGGCAAAAGGAGAAAGGGATGGCAGAGGAGGAGGAGACGGTTAGTAGTGTCATCAAGTCAACGAATTTGGGCAAACTCCGGGAGAGAGCGGAGGACAGCGGGGCCTGGCATGCAATGTCCATGAGGTCATGAGCAGTTGGACACAACCAATCAGAATAGAGCTGGAAGGGACCTTGGAGGTCTTCTAGTCCAACCCCCTGCTCAAGCAGGTGACCTTAGACCGCTTCAGACAAGTGGCTGTCCACTCCCTTTTTGAAAACCTCCAGTGAGAAAGCACCCACAACTTCTGGAGGCAAGCTGTTCCACTGGATAATTGTCCTCACTCCTTAGTAGCACTGATGACGTTACCTAGTTAGGGTTATGAAACGTCTGCAAGAAAACAAGCAAGCTCAGAGAGCGCCAAGGAGCCCTCATTTCAACCCTGAGCTACAAAAATTCTCCTTCATTGTGCTCACTGTACACTGCAACACAGTGACTGAACAACAAAACCGTGTGTGTTCCTGGTTTAATTCAAATGCAGATTGCTGGTTTGTCTCAAGGGCTTTCCCCTTGATTATTCTTGAACATGTACTTTCAGGAATTAAGTCTACTATAACTGAGTTGCCGTAAAGAAAATGATAGATAGACTGTGGTTTCAACAGAAGCCACATGCATACACACCTAAGATTGAAGCGCAGGCAACTGTTCCATTAGCTCAAGGGCCACATCGCACGCTAGCCAACATGGCGAGAGGTTCGCAAAACCAAAACGCAATCGTTTCGGAGACTTTTTCAAGGTCTTAAGGAATGTCTGCAAGCCACAGATTCAACACCTCAAAAGGCAAGGTTGTGAAAGGGCGCTGAAGATAAGCAGAATATAGAAAAGAATGCTGGGTGTGGAACTCCTGAACTGGGTGGGGTCGGGTGGGTTTTGTGGTTTTGTTGGCGTGTGTACACGCTGGCTTCCTTCTCTCTCTCAAGAATGTCCCAAGAACATACAAGATACGTGAGGTAAATTGCCTTTGTCTAAAATTGTGTAAATTTTCCTTATGAGCTGGAAGGGGAAATATTCTTGGCAAGCCATACATTTGCAGTCCATTCCTTACAGAATTGGGTCTGAGAAAGTGCAGTTCTTTCACTGGCTTTGCAATTCCATTTTGTCGCTTCTTGTGGCACAGTTTGAGTGCAGAGAAGAGCAACAACAACAACAACAACAACAACAACAACAACAACAACAACAACAATAATAATAACAATAATAAAGTTGGAAGGGACCTTGGAGGTCATCTAGTCCAACCCCCTGCTCAGGAAGGAAACCCTATACGGCTTCAGACAAATGGCTGTCCAGTCTCTTCTTAAAAACTTCCAGTGTTGGAGCATTCACAACTTCTAGAGGAAAGGAGTTCCACTGATTCATTGTCCCAACTGTCAGGAAATTCCTCCTTAGTTCCAGGTTGCTTCTCTCCTTGGTGAGTTTCCATCCGTTGCTTCTTGTCCTGCCTTCAGGCGCTTTGGAGAATAGCTTGACTCCCTCTTCTTTGGGGGCAGCCCCTGAGATAGTGGAATGCTGCTATCATGTCATCCCTCGCCCTTCTCTTCATTAAACTATGATTAGGGGAGTGAAGGCTAAAATATGTGAAGAACAGTTGCTGGACTTGGGTATGTCCAATCTAACAAAGAGAAGGACTGGGATGATATGATAGCAGTCTTCTAATATCTCAGGGGCTGCCACAAAAAGAAAAAGGGGGTCCATCTATTCTCCAAAGCAGCTGAAGGCAGGAGAAGAAGCAACGGATGGAAACTGACCAAGGAGAGAAGCAACCTAGAACTAAGGAGAAACTTCCTGACTGTTAGAACAATTAACCAGTGCAACAACCTGCCTCCAGAAGCTGCAAATGCTCCAACACTGGAGGTTTTCAAGAAGAGATTGGACAACCATTTGTCTGAAATGGTACAGGGTCTCCTCCTTGAGCAGGGGGTTGGACTAGATGACCTCCAAGGTCCCTTCCAATTCTGTTATTCTGTTATTCGTGTCATGGCCATCAGCATGCTGATCAGTGCATCATAAACTATGATTCAGAAATATACATTTCCCAAGTGGTGATATAAATTTGGAAGGGTGAAGGACCAACAAACCAATCTTGATTATCCCCATGAATTACATATTCTTTCGGGGAGGGGGGGGGAGATGGAGAATATTATTGTTGTGGTGCAACAATGGCCATTCTGTTTTTCTTCCTTGACTTGGCACAGTCCGAATTGCAAACTTGAATTTGTCTGCTGATTAATGTGGCCCAATGAGAACTTTTTTTCATTGTTCCTAAAGCTTAATTTTAATAAAGATGTCTATGTTTCACTATCACGGTCATAATTAGTTAATTCACACTGGAACCTCACCTTTCGCTTTAGAATTTGATTAGCAAAAGTATTATTACTATTGCCACAATCGGATTTTTCACACAAGAGTAAGCTGCATCAAATCCACGGAGCATTGCCCTTTTACTTAGAATTTGACTGATGTATTGCACTTTTTAATTAAAAATAAGATGACCCCTGTACAAGTCTTTTTTTTAAAAAAATGCTTTTTCTCTGTCTTGACTCTGAGATGTGTGCACCAATTTAATCGGGCTTCGATGCACCGTAAATAATGCTTCCATAGAAAATATGGAGAGAAAAAACCCATACTTCCTGCCATAATGATTTTTTTTGTGCACATTATGGACATAACTTCTGAAATAGAACAATCCATAAAAATATGAAATATAGGCAAGGGCCTAGATATAATTCTGGAGATGGGCGAGAATAATTATATTAAAATGCAGCGTTGCAATCTGGGAAGAATCTTTTTAATTTATTTACCGAATGAATGCCCATTCTAAATAAATAATAACAGAACAGAAGAGAATAGAATGACAGAGTTGGAAGGGACCCCCCCCACCGCCTAAGCTGGAAGACCCTAAATAGTAAACTATATCATGTCTGTTGTATCTGTATCTCTCTCTCTCATCTCTCTCTCTCTCATCCATCTCTTTCTTTCTTCTATCTATATCTATGCCTATGTCTATGTCTATATCTGTCTATCTATTTATCTATCATCTATCACCCATCTCTCTCTCTTCTGTTATCTATAATTTCTCTCTCTCATCTCTCTCTCTCTCTCTCTCCCCATTATCTTTATCTCCCCATTATCTTTATCTATCTATCTATCTTCTCTTTCAGTTCTATCAACTATCTTCTATCTTTTACCATCTCTCTCTCTCTCTCTCTCTCTCTCTCTCTCTCTCTCTCTCTCTCTCTCTCTCTCTCTCTCTCTCTCTCTCTCTCTCTCTCTCTCTCTCTCTCTCTCTCTCTCTCTCTCTCTCTCTCTCTTTCTCTCTTTCTATGTTGCATAAAATGATGGAATTTCTACTTCCTGCATTTAATGATCTTTTAGAAGCACTTTGCTGAAATTCTGACCACCATGACTGGCTTTGATTAGTAAGGAACATGGAACGAAAGACTCAAAGGCTTTTGTACAGTTGGTGGTGGGACGTGACTCACTGGAGAGTGTTGTCACCCACCTGTATGGGCACTGCTTGAATAACAGTTGTGCAACTTCCTCCTTCTCACTTCGAGCTTCTGGCAGGGAAATACCCGGCCAGCCCTATAAACAGGCTTCGTCCTTCCAGCCTCCTTCACATCTGTCAAGACCGACAAGATGCATTTCCTCACAGCTGCTGGACTGCTGTTGCTTGTGCAGAACGTGATTGCATATGATACCACTACGGCTGTGCCAAAGGAAGTGGTAAGAAAAGCTTGCCATTCACCTATTTTTTAGCCTGGTGCTGGTGAATTATAGTCCTAGAATGACACCCAGTTTAAGCTGAGGAAGATCATACTGGGCTCTTAATTTTACAAAAGACCAGGACCTCGGATTTCCTAGCTTATTACTCTGCAGCTATATGCTGCAGAATAGAGAATAATACAACCAAATGCTTGTTTTTTTTTAAAAAAATAAATCCACCAGTGTGTGTCGTGCACAATCCTAGAGGCAGTCTCCCTGCAAGAGTTTTTCATCCATAAATCAATGCAGAGAAGAGTTGAGTGGGATCATCGGTGGAAAAATGTGTCTTTATTTCAGTTACACACATCGATTGTTTTTTAAGTGAATAGAGAGGTATGCCCCAGAGGTCCTCTTAGCCAGTTGACGAGAATCTTCCTATGAATGGTTATGGCAGCCGGGATCATCAAAAACAGGAGATGAAGTGTACAGCGGTTCCTAGATGCCTACTCAGTGTATTCAGGTGCAACCAAAGGAAGGATGAAAAGGGCAACATAGCAGGCCTGCAATATTGGACATTTTGGGAGTCTTTTCTAGAAGGATTCATATGCAATTTTGGAATGAGGAGCTGGAGAACGGAGAAACGTCTTCCTCTCTTTTGTTGTTGTTGTTGTTAGCTGCGAAGTCATGTCCGACCCATCGCGACCCCACGGACGACGTTCCTCCAGGCCTTCCTGTCCTCTACCATCTTCTGGAGTCCATTGAAGCTCACGCCTCCTGCTTCAGTGACTCCATCCAGCCACCTCATTCTCTGTCGTCCCCTTCTTCTATTGCCCTCCATCTTTCCCAGCATTAGGCTCTTCTCCAGTGAGTCCTTCCTTCTCATTTTGTTGTTGTTAGTTGCGAAGTCATGTCCGACCCATCGTGACCCTATGGACAATGTTCCTCCAGGCCTTCCTGTCCTCTACCATGTTCTGGAGTCCATTTAAGCTCACGCCTACTGCTTCAGTGACTCCATCCAGCCACCTCATTCTCTGTCGTCCCCTTCTTCTCTTGGCCTCAATCTTTCTTCTCTTCCTCTCTTTAGGAGGGGTTAAATTTTGGCTAGCATAGTCTACCCAGTCCACCCACCAAGGTCTCTTGGTAAATCAGTGATGAACCACATTTATTCAATGTATTGCGTGCAAAGGAGACACCATCAGATACTCTAAAACTGTAAACAAAGAAGTCAGAGAGGTTCATACTGAGAGCAAACTTCTGATCTTCAGAACTTCTTTAGATGGAGATGAGACACCTCTGGACACATTCTTGTCTGCTTTCATCCTTCCAGCTTCTTGAACATCTCAAGCTATTTTCCTAATAGTGTTTTCATTTGCACCAGACTCAACAAAGGCAATGCATTTTTTTTAAATATCCCACCGGGCCTTTGAGGGACTATGGAATCTCTCAACCATGTCACTACACCTATTTTCCCCAGCAGGGTAGGAGAGAGCTCCTAAAAGGCCTTTTTCCATCCTTGAATTGCTCCTGAAAACCTCACATCCATGCCGCTTAGTTACATCTCCTTCCTTCTTGCCAGAAAGTGCCACGATAGAATCTGCTCTTAGAATTCCAGCATCTCAACTTGGAAACTAAGTTAGTTTCTGGACATTTGAATGGAAGAAAACTTGAATTCCCAAGGCGTTGGCCTCAAACTCTGCAAGGATGGGTCTCTGAGGTTCCAAAGAGTGCAGCTCAACTCAAAGATGCATCTTTTTTCACGTCTCTTCAGGAATCTGAACAAAGATATAGCTGTTTTAAAAGAGCTGACCCACCCTTCATGCTGTATAAGCGGGAGAAGCACAGGGGTCCCCACGAGAGGAAAGATTAGCATCTAATTATCTAAATTATGGGACGGGGACAAGTTAAGACCAAGGAGCTGTCTTGAAGGGAAACACGGTCCCTAGTTCCAAAGCAAACATCACATATGAAATGAGAGAGTTGGATGCCCTTAGCTCTGCTCCGAAGGACATTAAAAATGCATTGCGTTGGCTTCTCTCTTTCTCTCCCTCCACGTAAGCCTTCAGCAAACTCTCCGAGAAAAGTTAAATCCCGTGCTTGCACTCTTTTCTCCATCAGATCATTGAACAGCCCAGCCCTTGTCAGCAGGAACACGTCACGTTTGCTTATCACTGTGTGAAGGTAGCGTTTTTAGGCTTAGGATACACAGAGATAGCCAGTTTGGTGTGGAGCTTAAAGGCAGTGAGGTAGAAACGGAGAAACGATGAGTTTTAGTCTGCTCTTAGACACGAGGCCAACTGTGTGAGCTTGAGCAGGTCCCTTGTCTCTGTCCCAGCCCTGGGAAGATGGCAGTCACTTCCACAACACATAGTCAAGAAAACTGCACGGATTTGACCAAGTCGTTGCCAGGAGTCAAAAAAGCGACACGAAGGTACCAAAAAACAAAAAAAAACAAAACAAAAAACAAAAAAAAAACACACGTAAAGACAAACAAAAACAAACAACCTTCCCAGAGATAGATAGTGCATCACTCCTGGCTGTGTCTGAAATACAGAAATTCAATACTCACTGTTCCACACTGTGCTGGTTGTCAATTAAAAACAGATCAATAACAACGCTTGTATCTGTCTATCTACCTATCTGTCTTCTAGTATGAAACTACACTGCGGTATCTGTCTGCCAAATTTCCAGAGCCAAATGGTCCTGCAGAGGTAAAACGGTTTTCAGATTCTCTTTCTTTTAAAAATCGTGGTTTTTGCAATGAAACTCAAATGAATGAATGAAATGAAACAAGTCAGGGTAGAGCAAAATAAGGAAGTTTATATCCCCCGCAAGACTTGGTCAGGATTGTGTCTGTCTGTCTGTCTGTCTGTCTGTCTGTCTGTCTGTCTGTCTGTCTGTCTGTCTATCTATCTATCTATCTATCTATCTATCTATCTATCTATCTATCTATCTATCTATCTATCTATCTATCTATCTATTATCTATCTATCTATCTATCTATCTATCTATCTATCTATCTATCTATCTATCTATCTATCCCTATCCCTATCCCTATCCCTATCCCTATCCCTATCCCTATCCCTATCCCTATCCCCTATCCCCTATCCCCTATCCCCTATCCCTATATCTATCTATCTATCTATCTATCTATCTATCTATCTATCTATCTATCTATCTATCTATCTATCTATCTATCTATCTATCTATCTATCTATCTATCTATCTCTATCCCTATCCCTATCCCTATCCCTATCCCTATCCCTATCCCTATCCCTATCCCTATCCCTATCCCTATCCCTATCCCTATCCCTATCCCTATCCCTATCCCTATCCCTATCCCTATCCCCTATCCCTATATCTATCTATCTATCTATCTATCTATCTATCTATCTATCTATCTATCTATCTATCTATCTATCTATCTATCTATCTATCTATCTATCTATCTATCTATCTATCTATCTATCTATCTATCTATCTATGGTAAAGGGTTTACTGCTTGAGCAGGGGGCTGGACTAGAAGTCCTCCAAGGTCCCTTTCAATTCTGTTAGTCTGTTACTCTGTTCAGCGATGATGGCTTAAACCTTTGATATCCTCAATGGCTTTGTCTAATTTCATTTTTAAATACATCTAAACGGCAGTCCACAGCATTGATTTATAGCATCATCCAGCCATCACTCTGTTGATATATCCCTAACGTGTAAAGCCTTAATAGTGCCACCGTGAAGGTGAGGTGCCTTTATAAATCACTAATACAGAAGACAACTAAATAAGAAACATTTTGCAGAAACTCTCACACTGCTTGTCCCAAAAAAGGTTTCTTTTTTTCCCCCTTAAAAAAAAGAAGAGAGAACGGAAGAAGCTTCTTGGATGACAAGTACAATGTTTTCAAAGAACCCCTTCCACCCCTAAATAAATAAATAAATAAATAAATAAATAAATAAATAAATAAATAAATAAATAAATAAATAAATAAATATCTAGTTGCCTCTTGAAAAAGCAACTTTGGGACAACCATGACCTGGATGACTGAGAATCTCCATATACTGGTTAGTTCCAAAATCCATCGGAGATGAACAAAGCCAAACCCCGTTTGCAATCTCATGCATCCATACTGTATACATTTATTTAGCAAGGACCATTTTGATTTGTTTATGGAGATTCTCCATCCTCCACAGGTCACGGTTGTCTCAAAGTTGCTTTTCTCCAAAGGCAACTGGATTTTCTTGTTCGTTTGTTTTTTTCCTTTGAAAACATTTCACTTCTCAGCTGGGAAGCTTCTTCACTTTTGTCCCCCCCCCCTGTTTTTAAGGAGGAAAAAAAAAGAACTCAAGTAGGTAGGTATAGGACCGAGTAAACATTTAGGTGACCGGCAGATATTTAGATCACGGAAGGAGTTTCGAGCTCAAAATATTTTGAATTTGAAGTCTTTTACACATTTCTAGCAAAAACTCTTCTCCAAAACAGTGACGTGCTTACTTTTCAGGCGCCACTGAGCCGGGTATAAAATTAACTCGATGTAGAAAATTAACTAGATGTAGAACAGAGTGTTTCCTTTTTTGTTTCGAATTTCCAGTGTCTGGAAACATTCAAGTTTTACTTTTCAAATCAGGAAAATGCACCTTTCCTTTTCATTGCATCTTCACAAAATTCTTCAGAAAACATTGTGGGAACGAGAAACAACCCTCAAACAACTTTCTGGAGCCTGAAAAGCATGTTCAGCTTCAGGGAACAGGGATGTAAACTAGATTTACAGCTCAACAGTAAATATGGTTAATTATATAATTACGAATCACAGAATACTTGGGAATTACTGACCTAATATCTAGGGTTTTTTCTTTCTTTCTTTCTTGGAGTGGTGCAGTGGCCTAGAGTTGAAGACACTCGCCTCCTGCTGGAAATGTTGAGAGTTCAATCCTAGGCAGCGGCAGATGTTTCTCTATCAGGGCTCAAAGAGAAAATATCTGCTGTGAACTCTGCATAGGCATCAGGAAGGGCATCCGGCCGGCAAACGCTCAGCTCCATTCAGTCACCCCGACTCCACCTCGATAAAAGGGATGACAGGGTCATTAAAAAAGAAAAGAAAGAAAATCTACTTTCTTTTCTTCACCGTGAACTTCTTCACCCTTATAAACACAATGAAAAACAAAAGTTTACGGAGATTCTCAGTTACCCCTGTCACAATTATCCCAAAGGTGCTTTTTTGTGTGGCTACCGGACTTTCTTGTTTTTTCTTTGAAGACATTTCGCTTCTCATCCCAGAAGCTTCTTCAGCTCTGACTGGATGGGAGGATTTACACTCCTTGCAGACAGCTGGTCGTCTGCCTCCTTTTAGAGAATCGTTGAAGCCACTTGGAGGTTTATCTGTGTCCTCAGGGTCACCTGGGTAGTACAAATGGGTGCTGAGACTTCTTGGAGATGTTTGCACTACTCAGGTGACCCTGACAACACAGGTGGCTTCAACGACTCTCTAAAAGAAAGCAAATGACCAGCTGTCTGCAAGGAATATAAAGTGGGCTAATGCCTCCTTAAGTAACACCAGCTGCCTGCAATTAGTGCAGGTTCGAGTCCCACCAGGCTCAAGGTTGACTCAGCCTTCCATCCTTCCGAGGTAGGTAAAATGAGGACCCAGATTGTTGGGGGCAATTAAGCTGACTTTGTAATAATTCCGCTTGGGGTGTGTGTGAAAGCCCTAATAAGCAGGCATATACATAGAATGAAGGCTACTGCTAAGCTTGTAAGCCGCCCTGAGTCTTCGGAGAAGGGCGGGATATAAATGGAATTAAAATAAAAAAATAAAATAAATAAATGACACCATCCATCTCCAGTCTACAACACAGTCCTTCCAGCAGTTCCAAGAAGGCTCCACACCCATTTGCAGCACTCGGGCGTCCCTGAGGACACAGATAAACCTCCAAGTGGCCTCAACGGCCCTCTCAAAGAAGACAAACGGCCAGCTGTCTTCAAGGAGTATAAATCCTTCCATTCCCCACCATCCAGTCAGAGCTGAAGAAGCTTCTTTGGACGAGGAGCGAAACGTCTTCAAAGAAAGACCAGAAAGTCCAGTTGCCTTGAGGACTACCTGCTTCCTACAGTCTGGAATTGGCTAATGAGGAATTACAATTGTCCAGACAAGGACGCAGGTGGCCATCAGAGATATCATGAAGCTGATTCAATGCAAACTTTCAAGGGCTGTTTTTCTTGGCTGCCTGAAAAACTGCTGAGCAGAGCAGAAGCAGTAGATGCAGGAAGTAGAGAAATCAAATCTATAGGAAGAGCGATCAGGATCTGAGGTCCCCAGGTGGCAGCTGAGTTCAGCTAGATGCTCTCTCTCTTTCTCTTAGTCAATTATAATGGATTAAAGTCTCCCCCGCCTCCTTCTCTGCCTGCTCGCTATTGACTGGCTAAGTGAGAGCGCCATGCAGTAAATCAACTTAGATATATGATACCAAGTTGTTTTCAATTAAAACTCAAGATTCTCCAGTCAGGAGGAACAGCTTTTTTTTTTTTTAAAGAAAATTAAAAAACAAAACAAAAGCAAAAACGAAAAACAAGCTAGTAAACTAACTACTGTAGATTCCATTATAATCTTTCGGTTTGGCCCATAGATCATTTTAAAAGCATTCTTCATTGGAAAAAGGCTGTTTGGCTTCGTGATTTTTATTGAGTTATTCTGCAAAGCATTAATCTTTGAACAGCTTCAGATCAGGGACGGTTTGCGATGTAACGGTGGCTCTAATTATTCTCCCCAAGTTTTTTTTTTGTTTTTTTGTTTTCATGAATAGCTTTTATTTATGTCTCAATATGTTTCTAAGTGTTCACACCTGGTTTTCCCAGGGTGAGCATCAACAAAGTGAAATGCCTCTGATTACTGACGCTTTCCTCTTTTAAATCTTTTTCCAGCCATTCGCCAATGTGACCGGCGTTGTGGATGAACGTGGAATGTGCCAATGTTCGGTTTACCTGCCTGATACCACATTTCCTGTACAGAAGGTGGAAAACCTTGAAATTGTGGCTAAGCAACTCTTGGCAAAATTTGACAGCGAACTTTCAAAAGTAAGTGGCTTTAGCCTTTATTGTTAGGAGACCGAGACAAAGGATAACATATTGGGTAACAAGCCTTTGATGTTTAGGTAGACCTCCTCAGATGCTTCAAGGCCTTGCTTCATAGATAGCTTCCCTATTGTTGGAGGGATTCTTATGAAGGGAAGCTGAGAAGGAATGTGGTCTCTTAATTTCTATGTTATCAGGGTGACATTGGGGCCTATTTTGCATAGGAAAGGCCTGAGCGTGTAGAGATCCTTGACAAGGAAAGCCAAGCTTGGAAGCTGTCCAGAGTCACCTTGTGGGAGAGATGGGTGGCATAAAAGTTTAATAGTAGATAGATAGATAGACAGACAGATATGTATAGATGAATAGATAGACAGACAGATAGATAGCCAGACAGGCAGATAGAGATAGATGCATAGAGGGATAGATGGATGAATGGACGGAGTGACGGATGGATGGATGGATAGACATAGATAGATGAAAGAGGTGGATAGATGATAGATAGATAGAGATAGATAGAGATATGGATGGATAGATAGATAGATAGATAGATAGATAGATAGATAGATAGATAGATAGATATGTATAGATGAATAGATAGACAGACAGATAGGTAGACAGACAGGCAGATGGAGATAAATGCATAGATGGATAGATGGACGAATGGACAGATGGATGGATGGATGGATGGATGGATAGACATAGATAGATAGATAGATGAGAGGTGGATAGATGATAGATAGAGATAGATGGATAGATAGACAGCTAGACAGGCAGATAGAGATAATAATAATAATAATAATAATAATAATAATAATAATAATAATAATAATAATAATAATAATAATAATAATAATAATAATAATAATAATAATAATAATAAGTCATCTAGTCCAACCCCCTGCTCAGGCAGGAAACCCTATACCATTTCAGGCAAATGGCTGTCCAGTCTCTTCTTAAAAACTTCCAGTGTTGGAGCATTCACCACTTCTGGAGGCAGGTGGTTCCACTGGTTAATTGTTCTAACTGTCAGGAAGTTTCTCCTTAGTTCTAGGTTGCTTCTCTCCTTGACTAGTTAGATAGAGGCATAGATGGATAGATTGATGAGTGGATTGATTGATGGATGGATAGATAGATAGATGGATAGATAGATAGATACATAGATAGATAGATAGATACATAGACAGATAGATATGAATAGAGGGATAGATGGATAGATGGATAGATAGACAGCTAGACAGACAGACAGATAGGGATAGAGGCATAGATGGATAGATTGACGAGTGGATTTATGGGTGAATGGATGGATGGATAGATAGATAGATAGATAGATAGATAGATAGATAGATAGAGAAATGGATACGGTATATATATACAGTATATAGATAGATAGATAGATAGATAGATAGATAGATAGATAGATAGATAGATAGATAGATAGATAGATAGATAGAGAGAGAGAGAGAGAGAGAGAGAGAGAGATGGATGGATATATGGATAGATAGACAGACATACAGACTGACTGACAGATAGATAGATAGATAATCATCAAAAAAGCTAAAGAGTGCCACTTTAGAATGCTGTACCCCTTTTTCTTGAAAACCCCTAGACATTGCAATAGTGACCATTAGCTGTGTATCAAGCAGGAGAACCTATAGTATACCATCTCAGACAGGTGATGTCCAGTCTCTTCTTAAAAACCTCCAGTGATGGTGCGCCCACGATTTCTGGAGGCAAGCTGTTCCACTGGTTAACTGTCCTTGCTGACAGGAAGTTTCTCCTTAGTTCCAGGTTGCTTCTCTGTTTGGTCAGTTTCCAACCATTGTTTCTCGTCCTTCCCTCTGGTGCTCTGGTGAACAACCTGGCCCCCTCTGCCTTGTGGCAGCCCCTCAGATACTGGAAAACCCCTATCACGTCTCCCCTCTTTCTTCTTTTCTTTAGACTAGCCAAACCCAAGTCCCGCAGCTGTTCTTTGTATGTTTTGGTCTCCAGGCCTTGGATCATCTTAGTTGCTCTTCTCTGAACTTTATCCAAGGTCTCAACACTTTTTTTGTGAGATGGTGACCAAAATTGGCTGCAGTATTCCAGGTGTGGCCTCACTAGGGTTTTATAAAGCGGTACTCACACTTCCCATGGCCTTGATTCTATGCCTCTGTTTATACAACCCAGGATTGTGTTAGCCTTTTTTGGCGGGCTGCTGCGCACGGCCTTGCTCATAGGCAAGTGATCGTCCACTAGGACTCCAAAGGTCCCTCTTCACAGTTACTGTTTTTAAGCCAGGTCTCGCCCAATTTTGATTAAAAGTAAGCTCCTTAGTTAGATGTGGCGCTGTTGTTTGCACTGTGAAGCCGGCCATTGTTTCCTTTGCAAAATTTCTCAAGGGAGAAACCCACCCATAAATAATTCTCAAGTTCTTCAATCTTCGGAAAGCCTGGGGGAGGGAGGGGGGAAGCCCCCTTCCCAGTGAAGAACCAGCCTTTGAAATTGGCTGCTTGATGAAAAATATGCAGAGTCTCAATTAGGTGTCCTGGAGAAGTGGGTTTGACTGCTCCAGCAACTTGGCTTCGTAGCAATAAATGAGGTGTCCTTGAATTAATGAGAAGGAAAGGCAGAGCACTCAATTATGAATTCTGGCCATAAATATTCATAATTTCCGGGCGGTATAATCAGAGAGACGTTCACCCATTTTGAAAGAAACACACACACACACACACACACACACACACACACACACACACACACACACACAGATGCATGCAAGAAGGATGGGGTGAAGGAGTTGGAGACGGTCTCCTGGAAGTTAAAAATGATTTTTTGTTTTGATCTGTACATCGGAAGCGATGGCAAGTGTGTGACACATGGTGACACCCTGAGTTTTGGGTCTGTTTGTGTGCGTGTGTGCCTTTGCCATGTACTCCCTCAAAATTAGGTGTTAGTCCTGCTTTCTTGCTTGTGTTATGCAGTAGGAAATGGCCTTGGTTGCCTAGAACAGCATTTAGATATTCAGAGGTGAGTTGAGTTACTTGTGAAGGAAGTGAATTGAGCTGACATGGGGAACAGCTTAGCAAGGTGATTTATGAGTAAAACTATAGCCATGGTGCTTTCTTTTAGTCAGTGACTGCCCTGGTCATTCGTTTTCCCAATAGTTCCTTGAAGAATAAAGATAACGTTCTGTTTTGCAATATATCTCTGATAAATCTGTCCCTATAAATCAAGAGCGGAATGAATACAGGCCTGGAATTTTCCTCAGAGATACTTTTCTACAACAATAACTTTCCTGCAGGAATAGGAATGGGGTGACCAAGGACCATCTCTGGTCTCCTTCTGTTGTCCCCAGAGGTGGTCATTTGTAGAGGCAGAAGAAAGTCCAACCAAATTTGATCTTCAACGATATTCCAATTTCATCAAAGAGTGCAGAGAAGAGCAACAAAGATGATCAGTGGAGGCTAAAACATATAAGGAACGGTTGCTGGAATTGGGTATGTCTGGTTTAATGAAGAGAAGGACGAGGGAGGACATGATAACAGTAATCCAATATTTGAGGGGTTGCCACAAAAGCACCTGAAGGCAGGACAAGAAGCAACGGATGGAAACTAATCAAAGAGAGAAGCAAACTGGAACTACTGAGAAATTTCCCGACAGTGAAAACAATTGATCAATGGAACAACCTGCCTCCAGATGTTGTGAATGCTCCAACACTGGAAGTTTTTAAAGTTTTGTCTGAAATCGTATAGGGTTTCCTGCCTGAGCAGGGGGTTGGACTAAAAGATCTCCAAAGTCTCGTCTCTTCTCTTCTCTTCTCTTCTCTTCTCTTCTCTTCTCTTCTCTTCTCTTCTCTTCTCTTCTCTTCTCTTCTCTTCTCTTCTCTTCTCTTCTCTTCTCTTCTCTTCCCTTCCGTTCCATTCCATTCCATTCCATTCCATTCCATTCCATTCCATTCCATTCTATTCTATTCTATTCTATTCTATTCTATTCTATTCTATTCTATTCTATTCTATTCTATTCTATTCTATTAATTCTTCATTCTATTCTATTCTATTCTATTCTATTCTATTCTATTCTATTCTATTCTATTCTATTCTATTCTATTCTATTCTATTCTATTCTATTCTATTCTATTCTATTAATTCTTCATTCTATTCTATTCTATTCTATTCTATTCTATTCTATTCTATTCTATTCTATTCTATTCTATTCTATTCTATTCATTCTATTCTATTCTATTCTATTCTATTCTATTCTATTCTATTCTATTCTATTCTATTCTATTCTATTCTATTCTATTCTATTCTATTCTACTCTGCTATTCTACTCTAATCTACTATATTATTCTATTCTATTCTAATCAAAGAGAGAAGCAAACTGGAACTACTGAGAAATTTCCCGACAGTGAAAACAATTGATCAATGGAACAACCTGCCTCCAGATGTTGTGAATGCTCCAACACTGGAAGTTTTTAAAGTTTTGTCTGAAATCGTATAGGGTTTCCTGCCTGAGCAGGGGGTTGGACTAAAAGATCTCCAAAGTCTATTCTCTTCTCTTCTCTTCTCTTCCCTTCCATTCCATTCCATTCCATTCCATTCCATTCCATTCCATTCCATTCCATTCCATTCCATTCCATTCTATTCTATTCTATTCTATTCTATTCTATTCTATTCTATTCTATTCTATTCTATTCTATTCTACTCTATTCTATTCTATTCTATTCTATTCATTCTTCATTCTATTCTATTCTATTCTATTCTATTCTATTCTATTCTATTCTATTCTATTCTATTCTATTCTATTCTATTAATTCATTCTATTCTATTCTATTCTATTCTATTCTATTCTATTCTATTCTATTCTATTCTATTCTATTCTATTCTATTCTATTCTACTCTACTCTACTCTGCTATTCTACTCTACTCTACTATATTATTCTATTCTATTCTATTCTATTCTATTCTATTCTATTCTATTCTATTCTATTCTATTCTATTCTATTCTATTCTATTCTATTCTATTCTATTCTATTCTACTCTACTCTACTCTGCTATTCTACTCTAATCTACTATATTATTCTATTCTATTCTAATCAAAGAGAGAAGCAAACTGGAACTACTGAGAAATTTCCCGACAGTGAAAACAATTGATCAATGGAACAACCTGCCTCCAGATGTTGTGAATGCTCCAACACTGGAAGTTTTTAAAGTTTTGTCTGAAATCGTATAGGGTTTCCTGCCTGAGCAGGGGGTTGGACTAAAAGATCTCCAAAGTCTCTTCTCTTCTCTTCTCTTCTCTTCTCTTCTCTTCTCTTCTCTTCTCTTCTCTTCTCTTCTCTTCTCTTCTCTTCTCTTCTCTTCCGTTCCGTTCCGTTCCGTTCCATTCCATTCCATTCCATTCCATTCCATTCCATTCCATTCCATTCCATTCCATTCCATTCTATTCTATTCTATTCTATTCTATTCTATTCTATTCTATTCTATTCTATTCTATTCTATTCTATTCTATTCTATTCTATTCTATTCTATTCATTCTTCATTCTATTCTATTCTATTCTATTCTATTCTATTCTATTCTATTCTATTCTATTCTATTCTATTCTATTCTATTCTATTCTTCATTCTATTCTATTCTATTCTATTCTATTCTATTCTATTCTATTCTATTCTATTCTATTCTATTCTATTCTATTCTATTCTATTCTATTAATTCATTCTATTCTATTCTATTCTATTCTATTCTATTCTATTCTATTCTATTCTATTCTATTCTATTCTATTCTATTCTATTCTATTCTATTCTATTCTATTCTATTCTATTCTATTCTACTCTGCTATTCTACTCTAATCTACTATATTATTCTATTCTATTCTAATCAAAGAGAGAAGCAAACTGGAACTACTGAGAAATTTCCCGACAGTGAAAACAATTGATCAATGGAACAACCTGCCTCCAGATGTTGTGAATGCTCCAACACTGGAAGTTTTTAAAGTTTTGTCTGAAATCGTATAGGGTTTCCTGCCTGAGCAGGGGGTTGGACTAAAAGATCTCCAAAGTCTCTTCTCTTCTCTTCTCTTCTCTTCTCTTCTCTTCTCTTCTCTTCTCTTCTCTTCTCTTCTCTTCTCTTCTCTTCTCTTCTCTTCTCTTCTCTTCTCTTCTCTTCTCTTCCCTTCCGTTCCGTTCCGTTCCGTTCCGTTCCATTCCATTCCATTCCATTCCATTCCATTCCATTCCATTCCATTCCATTCCATTCTATTCTATTCTATTCTATTCTATTCTATTCTATTCTATTCTATTCTATTCTATTCTATTCTATTCTATTCTATTCTATTCTATTCATTCTTCATTCTATTCTATTCTATTCTATTCTATTCTATTCTATTCTATTCTATTCTATTCTATTCTATTCTATTCTATTCTATTCTATTCTATTCTATTCTATTCTATTCTACTCTACTCTGCTATTCTACTCTAATCTACTATATTATTCTATTCTATTCTATTCTATTCTATTCTATTCTATTCTATTCTATTCTATTCTATTCTATTCTATTCTATTCTATTCTATTCTATTCTATTCTATTCTATTCTATTCTATTCTATTCTATTCTATTTCTCTTCCATTCTATTAATTCATCATTCTATTCTATTCTATTCTATTCTATTCTATTCTATTCTATTCTATTCTATTCTATTCTATTCTATTCTATTCTATTCTATTCTATTCTATTCTATTCTATTCTATTCTATTCTATTCTATTCCATTCCATTCCATTCCATTCTATTCTATTCTGCATTCTATATTCTTTATAGAAAGCTGTCCTGCTGAAAGGACCTGTGTTGTAGACTGGAGATGGATGATGTCATCCAGTCTAGAACAAAGTCCTTTCAGCAGTTCCAAAAAGGCTCCACACACATTTCCACCACTCAGGTGACCCCAAGGACACAGATGAACCTGCAGGTGGCCTCAAAAACTCTCTAAAAGGATGCAAATGACCAGCTGTCTGCAAGGAGTATAAATCCTTCAGCTCCCCACCATCTGGTCAGAGCTGAAGAAGCTTCTGGGATGAGAAGCGAAACATCTTCAAAGAAAAACCAGAAAGTCCAGTGGCCTCCCGAAAAAGGACCTTTGGGACAACTGTGACCTGGAGGACTGAGAACCTCCATAGACTTTTATCCAACATGATTTTCTAAGGTTGCTTCACTGCGGTGGTGTTAAAGATACTGGTTTTATTTTGATATTTTTATATATATATGGAGAAAAACAAGTAAGAGAATTTTCAGGGTTGCTCATTGTATCTCAGGCTTAAGACCGTTTGGAAGAGGTGTTTAATGTACATTTCACTTTGAATGAACACCCTGTCGAAGCCATTCTTTGCAGAATCAAGTGATTGATGTCTTTTATAAATGCATCACTCTTCTTGAAAATGGCTTGGAGACAAAGGAACGCGAGGACACAGCTTTTATCCAAAGGGGGGGCTGTCTTTTTAACCATCACCAGGTTGCAGCGTGTTCTTACAACTTGTCCTATATTGCTTTTGTAATCTCTCTCCACAGTGCTGAGGATTTGCTTAATGCCATTTGTTATCTTGACACCGCCATCCATTAGCAAACTTCAATTTCTGGGGTTTGATTTTGTGGTCAAAATCGCTCAGAAGGGAAGTGAACTGAAAAGAAGAAAAAACAAAGGTTTTTTTGGGGGGGGGTTAGCCTAATGTACCCCAATGAGATAGAATCAAGATCACTTGAAGTGTTAATACCACTTTACAAGGGCTTGGTGAGGCCACACTTGGAATACGGCATCCAGTTTTCGTCACCATGATGTAAAAAAAGATGTTGAGATGTTAGAAAGTGTGCAGAGAAGAGCAACAAAGATGATCGGGGGACTGGGGGCTAAAATATACAGGGAACGGTTGCTGGAATTGGGTATGTCTCATTTAATGAAGAGAAGGATGAGGGGGGGACATGATAGCAGTCTTCCAATATCTCAGGGGCTGCCCCAAAGAAGAGGGAGTCAAGCTCTTCTCCAAAGCACCCAAAGGCAGGAGAAGAAGCAACGGACGCAAACTAACCAAAGAGAGAAGCAACCTGGAACTAAGGAGAAATTTCCTGACAGTGAGAACAATTAATCAGTGGAACTACCTGCCTCCAGAAGCAGTGAATGCTCCAACACTGGAAGTTTTTAAGAAGAGACTGGACAGCCATTTATCTGAAATGGTATAGGGTTTCCTGCCAGAGCAGGAGGTTGGAATAGATGACCTCCAAGGTCCCTTTCAACTTGGTTGTTGTTGTTGTTGTTGTTGTTGTTATTATTATTATTATTATTATTATTATTATTATTATTATTATTATTATTATTATTATTATTATTATTATTTCTGGTTCAAAGAATCAGGACCACACATTAACTTCTGGTTAAGATGCTCTATTTGATCACGTCTATATACAAGAACCTAGTCAACTAATGGTCAGCACTAAAATGGCCCTAGATAAGGGTCAAGGGAATTCAAGAGCATCTGGACTCAGGCTGTTTGTGACAATGTAATGACTTCAGGCTGATTCCTCTCTTGACTCTGACTCCAGGTTCTGCCTATTCTTCTCCTATATGAGATTTACTCATGGTACAAAACCTGGCTTGGGCATGCATCTCCATGTGTATGGGAAAACTGAATGGTGCAATGCTGGTAAATATACAGGGTGTGCATTTTCCATTTGTTCAGATTTTTTCTGTTTTTAGAGGTAGGGGACCTTGGTGCTGTCTGAGATTGCTTGTTTTCTTGCAGACGTTTCATTACCCAAACTAGGTAACATCATCAGTGCTGGTAAGGAGGTGGGGTTTGCTGTCGGTTTACACTCTGTTAGTGTTGGTGAGGATGGTCTTAGAGATTCTTTAAGTGGGCTGTGTGCTGTTGGCTCTTTGGCAGTTTCTTGATTGTGGTATTGTTTGCTTCTTGATTGTTGGTCTGATGTTAATCTTGGAATTAACCTATGCTGATCTGGGTGCTGATTGCTGGTGGAGAAATGCTTAGGTCAGGGGTCTTCAAACCTTTTATGACTTGTGGACTTCAACTCCCAGAATTTCTCAGCCAGGCACGCATGCTCCACAAGTCATAAAAGGGCCAAGTTTGAAGAACCCTGGGGTAGGTCTTTTTGTTCCCTTTTTTAAAAAAAAGATAAAGCCTACTTTACGATTTAGATAGCACTTTTTATGTGGGTTTCTTCCCCCTCAATATATCAAGGACCTACCCAGCCCAGATTTGTTGCTGTCACCGAAGGGAATTTGTCACTGGGAAGTTATCTACTTCTTCGTTAATTTACTCAAAGTGGTTAGCTTGCTTTTGGCTCTGGGCGATCGGTCAGTCAATAAACAAGGATTTATTTGAGGATACTAAATCCCAGTTTGGTTCTTACTGGTTTCCTGGTTGCCACGGTGGTTGGGGGTGAATTCATTGGTCTCCACGGAATAGCAAGAGATATAATACAGGTAGTATTTAGATTTACGACCACAACAGAGCACCATTTTTTTTATGACTTTTCCTGCCCCAGCGAATCCCTGCAGTTGTTAACTTAGTGACATGTTTGTTAAGTCAAGCTGGCTTCCCCATTGACTTTTCTTGTCAGACGGTCTCAACGGGTGACCACATGAGGCTGGGACAATGTGACCATCATAAATAGGAGTCATTTCCAGAGCACCATAGAGTGACCTGAAGTTTAAAGGGGAGGGGAGGGGCAAAATTGTCAGATTTGGAAAGACTCTCAGCAATTGGAATCTTACAACATGGGCTTGTTATAACTCTGGCCCATAAAATTGGCAAACAGAAAAGCTCTGGATCTTGGCCAGCCTTAGGATTTGGTCTCATGGGACAGTTGTCTAAGGCAGAAGATGCTGAGAGGTGTCAGTGTTTTTTTTTTTTTGAAGGACAGGCATCTATGCTACGCAGGCTGCTTGTCAGAATCCATTTATATCACATTTCATAAATGTATGGTTAGAATATTGTGCTTATTCTCGGGATTCTGCCATCTCTCCGGGGGGGGGGGGGAGAGGATGGTTATTCAGATTGCAGTAGGCTGTTTTCAAAGACCAGGAAAGCTTTTGATCTGGGGGGAACCAGGGGGAGAGAAAGAGATCTGGGTTGCATCTCCATTTGGAACTGAAACGAAGAAAGCAATAACAATAAACACAAGGAGATTGACACCTAAGTAAATGATGTGAGCCTGACCAAATGGATTCGGGGGGAGGGGGTTGAAACGGGAATGCTTTATATAGTATCGAAATGTAACTCAATGTCAGATCCCGTCTTGTATTGCCACAACCGATCTCATCCTAGTAAACTTTCCCTTTTGGACAAACTTGGATCCAGGAGTTCTTATTTCCTAAGATGTGAATTGGGGTGGGTCCTGACACTGCTCTTTATTTCCTAAGAAAGCTTATGGACTTGAGTTGGGGTAGATGAAGCTGGTCCTCTGTGGAACAGAAAAAATGATTTGGCTGTCATTCCAGCCAGTTTCTGAGCATGGACCACACGTATCTATCGTTTAGTTCCTCAGCCAGGAAAAGCTCTTGAACCAGCTGTGCTTTGGGTGCCCTTTGATCAATTGCACAGACGGTGTGCCCGCGGCTTCCCATCCTTCAGGCTGCATGTCAAGCTGTTGACCTCAAAGTCGTGGAGAGGTAGATCTGTAGATTTCATGGCCAATTGCCCGAGTGTAATCCATCACGACATCATTATGCAGAGGTAGTCCTTCTCAAAAGCTCTAGTCCTCTCCTGCGCTGAGTTGGAAATAATTCTGAGAGGATTTCATCAGATTAACTATAAAAGAAGATGAAGGAATAAAACAGAGGAGGGTCTGGATAAAAATTCTAGGACATTCTGCTGCATTTTTATTTTTTTTATTTTTTTGTAGTAGTAGTATTCAGTTACCAAAAACGGGGAAGAATGTTTCTGATCAATGATAATACTTTTTCCTATTCTACAGATTATTTACTTTATCGGTTTTTTTTAAAAAAATCCGTAATCTTTGCTACGAGTTTTACTCTATAAATAAAGACAGTGTTAGATAGGCTTCTGGGCTCAGTTTGCTGTAATCGTATTTTGATCTCCGTGAGATTTCCAAATAGATGCCGGAACGAAACTTTTGTGGTTTGAAAAATAATCTTTGGCTCAAATGGAATGCGTTTCTTTACATATTTATAGGTGAGCCAGTACATCAAATTAATTGAGCTCTACGAAGAAAGGATTCTAAATTTAACCGTCAAGATAGAGCATATGGAGAAGTCCAGTGTATCTTACACGGCGTTGGATTTCGAGCTAATCAAGCTGGAAATCAGCGAGATGGAGAGATTGATTGTTCAGCTGAAGACGTCACTGACTGGAAGCAATGTGGTTGTGGAGCAGCTGTATGTTGAGGTAAAAATCTGTCCTTGGACTTTTATTCTGGTTTGATCAAGTCTTCCGTGTCTTTCCTGGGGTAGGAAGACTGCATCCTCTTCTCCCAACGGAGGAGGATCAAATTATTCACTTCTCTTCACTACCCGGAAAAACACTCCAGGCAGTTACGTTTTAGGAAGGAGATACTTGTTGTATCTGTTGAGAAAACTGGAGCAGTCCACTCAGTATCCATTTACAGAAAGCTGCCCCAATCTTCCTGCTATAGGAAATCCGAAGAGGTTAATCTTTAGGAGTGGAGATTTGGTAATCCATTCAGAAAGACTGGGCCACCCTCCTCGTAAACAAAATGCCTTTGGCCACAGCCCTCACTGTAGGCCAAAGCTGACGGGATTAGAAAAAAAGTAGAAAAACAAAGACTGTTAAAAACTACATTCCCCCACCCAAATCCAAAGACAGGATGTGACCTTTTAGGCAGGGTGAGAATTACCCAACACCTTTAGAGTAGCAAAAGACACAAAGGTCTACACACTGCCCAACCCCCTGGAACCTCTTGGCTTCAAAGCCCCCAAACCTCACAAAAATCCATCCACTTACTCAGCCATTTTGTTAGCTATCCCAGAACTACATGCTGTGGTTGGTTCTGCCCATCAGCAAACCTTCTTTCCTAAGCAACCAGACTCCATTTTATCCTCCCGGATTGGAACTGGACCCGATTTTTCTTCTAACAGTAGGATTGCCCCAAACCAAGCAAGTTAGGCTGTTTCAGGATAATTTAGTTGCTTGCTCTCAAAGGGTTCACATACATAACACACATTTAAATATACTATATGCAACATATGTATAGACCTACACCAGGGCTAGGCAACCTTGGCTCTTTTATGACTCATGGACTTCAACTCCCAGAATACCTGAGCCAGCCATGCTGAGGGGAAAGGGAGACGTTTCCAAGCTGAGCCATGTTGGCTCAGGAATTCTGGGAGTTGAAGTCCACCAGTCATGAAGGGGCCATAGTTCCCCCATGTTGGCTCAGGAATTCTGGGAATTGAAGTCCACGAATCATGAAGGGGCCAAGGTTTTCCCCATGCTGGCTCAGGAATTCTGGGAGTTGAAGTCCGCAAGTCATGCAGGGGCCATAGTTCCCCCATGCTGGCTGAGGAATTCTGAGAGTTGAAGTCCACGAGTCGCAAAAGAGCCAAGGTTGCCTATCCCTGACCTACACCCTTACATATAAGTAGCATATAAATATTAATCACTGCCTATCTTGAATACATAACGGAAGGAGGAAGCTTTAGAGTTCAGAAGGTTAATACAATTAAAAACTGGGCCACATTCTGATAGAGAGACGTTCCCTCAGGACGGGCTCCGGTGTGAATCTGAATGCTCGGAAGACTAAACCTTTGGTCCTGGTGACCGACCCAGATTGGATCCTGCAACATTATCCTGGAACACATACATGTCCCTTCATTTGTGGGTCAACTATGAAAATAGAAGCTAGATCCAAACCAGGAAAGGGATTGCACACTTTTTTTTTTACTACTGATGGAGAGATAACAAGTGTAAAAAAATTCAGAATAGCTGGAGTCAGGAAGAATAAACACCAGGATCAGGGACCAAAATCACTTAGAAGTATGAGAAAGAAGACCTGGAGGAGTTTGACCTAGTAAATAAAGCTCCTGCTGACATAATGGACAGGTTTCTTAGAAACTACATAGGAGCAGTTTTGTTATGGCTTTTTGCTACTGATATTGTGCTAGAAATTGGACATTGCCCACAGAGAGGTAACGTCCCCCAGATTGTCTCATGCTCAGTGCAGCGTTTGAGGTTTTGTGGAGTTGTGCATTAAGAACAGCAGCTTGGTTCACCGCGTATACATACGATGGAGAAGCAGCGCTTGTTGTAGCAACAACAGCGCTGCGAAAAAAGAGAAGAAAATATGCAAAACAGAAGTGTACATACATTGTCATGTATATTCATGTATATATGATAATTACACAAACAGGATCAAATGAATTTAGAGTTGAATGCTTAGAGAAGAGGACACAGGTAGTCCTCGCGATCCTGACCATCACAACTGAGCCCCCAGATTCTGTTCTTAAGCAAGACAGTCCTTAAGTGAGTTTTGCCCCATTTTACGACCTTTCCTGGCCCCAGGCTGTTAAGTGAATCACGGCAGTTGATAAGTTAGCAGCAGGGTTGTGAAGTGAATCTGGCTTCTCGACGGACTTTGCTTGTCAGAAGGTCGCCAAAGGGGATCATGTGACCCCGGGACTCTGCAACTGTCATAAGTACATGCCAGTTGCCAAGCCCCTGAATTTTGATCACGTGACCACGGGGAGGCTGCAATGGTCCTAAAGGTGAAAAACCATCATAAGTAACTTTTTTCAGTGCTGCTGTAACTTTGAGCAGTCGCTAAGCCAGGGGTAGGCAACCTTGGCTCTTTTATGACTCATGGACTTCAACTCCCAGAATTCCTGAGCCAGCACGGCTCAGCTTGGAAACCTCTCCCTTTCCCCTCAGCATGGCTGGCTCTGGAATTCTGGGAGTTGAAGTCCACCAGTCATAAAAGAGCCAAAGTTGCCTACCCCTGCTCTAAATGAACTATTGTATAGGCTCCTCAAGGCACCTTTGTGTGAAAATATGTGTGAAAGAAAGTTAAAAGTTTTCCTTGGGTCAGGCTGAGCTTGCCTGAAACTACACGAATTCATTTGTGCTGTTCTCTCGGCAACAGAGCCTTGGTGGAGCAGTGGGCTAATGCCTCCTTAAGTAACACCAGCTGCCTGCAATTAGTGCAGGTTCGCATCCCACCATGCTCAAGGTTGACTCAGCCTTCCATCCTTCCGAGGTAGGTAAAATGAGGACCCAGATTGTTGGGGGCAATAAGCTGACTTTGTAATAATGCCGCTTGGGGGGGGGGGTGAAAGCCCTAATAAGCAGGCATATACATAGAATGAAGGCTATTGCTAAGCACATTGGTTTGTGCTTAAAATTGTAAGCCGCCCTGAGTCTTCGGAGAAGGGCGGGATATAAATGGGATTTTAAAAAAAAATGGTTTGTCAATCTTTCCTTCTGGAAATTTACTTGACTTCCCTATCTAGCCCACAGACCTGGGATTTCTGGTGGTTTCCCATAAAGCCCTTCTGATTTCTCACCCTGCTTTGCTTTGTCAAGACCAGCCAAGATGACCTAGCTGGTGACATCTACAACCTGATTAAAGCAGATAAGAGAACTATACTGTAGTTCAGCGAGGGCGAACCTTTTAGAGACCGAGTACCCCAAAACCGGGCCTGCCCCACCCCACCCCACCTGCTCCCGCTCCGCCCCTGTCCCACCCATTCTGTCCCGCCTGCCCACGGGGTCACTCACTGCCTCCACCGCCCGCCACAGATTGCCTAGGCAGCCCAGCAGTGCCTTGGTAGCCATGCAACCTGCCTGCACCCTGCAGCATCAACTACATGCAATGGGGCGTGAGAGTCTTGTCCCCGCTGCCCGGCTGCCATGTCCTTGGCTGCGCTGTTCCATGTGGGCTGCACTCGGGGGCGACTCTCCTCTGAGTGGGGAGGCTGCTGGTGAGGAGGGGGCCGCTGGGTGAGGTGGGGCTGGGGCGGTGGCAGGCACACCCATCGAGAGGGCTCTAAGTGCCGCCTCTGGCACGCGTGCCATAGGTTCACCACCACTGTGTATAGTTCAGAGATAGGCAACCTTGGCTCTTTTATGACTCGTGGACTTCAACTCCCAGCATTCCTGAGCCAGCCACGCTGAGGGGAAAGGGAGATGTTTCCAAGCTGAGCCATGCTGGCTCAGGAATTCTGGGAGTTGAAGTCCACGAGTCATAAAAGAGCCAAGGTTGCCTGCCCCTGGCCTAGGCCGCTTTATGACTCGTGGACTTCAACTCCCAGAATTCCTCAGCCAGCCACGCTGAGGGGAAAGGGAGATGTTTCCAAGCTGAGCCATGCTGGCTCAGGAATTCTGGGAGTTGAAGTCCACGAGTCATAAAAGAGCCAAGGTTGCCTGCCCCTGGTATAGTCCAACACGTTCATCAAATAACAGACGCAGCGATTTGCAAAACAAACAAATAAACAAAAAAAAAGGAAGTGTCCTCAGCGGCTGCCAAGCAGCTGCAACCTTGAAAAATAATCCAAAGTCGTTTTCATTTCACCCAGATTCGGAATCTGAGCATCATGGTGAATGGACTGGAACAGCTGGATAAGAATAACATCCTTGCGGTTCGCCGGGAAGTCGCAGCCCTGCGGGCTAAATTGCAAGAGTGTGAAGAGGATCGAAACCGGACTGTGAAGCATCCCTACTTCCCACCTGGTAAAGCATTTTTTTTTAAAAAATTGTGAAATGGAAAAGGTTACGAGCAGAGAGGGGATCCAGGAAAGGATGTTGGCCCGGTTTCCTTGCTCAGAGTGCCTAGAAAAAAAATATCAAGAAAGGATAATTTCTTAAATCCATAGGGAGGGATTTAAGGATCGATATTATGATGTGGCTCCTACACCCATCGATTCAAGTCATGATCTTCTCCAGTTTGTCCGGCAGTGATTGAGAAAAAGAAACATTAGAGATCAGAATAGAATAACAGGTTTGGAAGGGACCTTGGAGGTCATCTAGTCCAACCCTTTGCTCAGGCAGGAAACCCTATACCATTTCAGACAAATGGCTGTCCAGTCTCTTCTTAAAAACCTCCAGTGATGGAGCATTCACAGCTTCTGGAGGCAGGTCGTTCCACTGGTTAATTGTTCTGACTGTCGGCAAGTTTCTCCTTAGTTCTAGGATGCTTCTCTCCTTGACTAGTTTCCATCCATTGCTTCTTGTCCTGCCTTCTGGTGCTTTGGAGAATAGCTTGACTCCCTCTTCTTTGTGGCAACCACTGAGATATTGGAATATTGGCTATCATGTCACCCCTTGACCTCCTTTTCATTAAATTAGAAATATCCAATCAATAAGTTTGGTTAAACAGAGCTTCTGCCAGTCTATCTACTTCTTGGCATTTTAAAATTCAGAATTTGGTACCAACATGGTCCGTGGTTATAATGACTAGGCAATTGACAATGGGTCTGTAAACAACAACAACAACAACAACAATAAAGTTGGAAGGGACCTTGGAGGTCATTTAGTCCAATCCCCTGCTCAGGCAGAAAACCCCACATCATTTCAGACAAATTGCTGTCCAGACTCTTCTTAAAAACCTCCAGTGTTGGAGCATTCACAGCTTCTGGAGGCAGGTTGTTCCACTGGTTAATTGTTCTAACTGTCGGGAAGTTTCTCCTTAGTTCTAGGTTGCTTCTCTCCTTGATGAGTTTCCATCCATTGCTTCTTGTCCTGCCTTTGGCACTTTGGAGAATAGCTTGACTCCCTCTTCTTTGGGGCAGCCCCTGAGATACTGGAACATTGGCTATCATGTCACCCCTAGTCCTTCTTTCCATTAAACTAGACATACCCAATTCCAGCAACCGTTCCTTATATGTTTTAACCTCCAATCCCCTGATCATCTTTGTTGCTCTTCTCTGCACTCTTTCTAGAGTCTCAACATCTTTTTTACATTGGGGGTGACCAAAACTGGTCACTGATCCAATGGTGGCCTTAACAAGGCATTGTTGCCAGATTAACGTTTCCTCTGGGTGGCTATATACATTGAATTAATAAATTAATAAGTAATAAAGAAATAAACCTCAACAAAATCCAAAGCGTAGATTAGAAGCAAGAAAAAGAATGAAATGGACAGGCACATTACGTCAGAAATTCATCTGGCATAAAAGCCATTTAAAATGGCTGAATAAACAAATCCAGTCAGCGCTGAATTGAGGTGTTCCATGTTTCCAACATGGCTGCCAGCCTGAAAAATTTGAAGTTATATATGGGCCTCCTGACACTAATAGCTATTGGCAGGCTATTTCCTTTATGAATTTGTTTCATCTGCTTTTAAAGCTATTAAAGTCAGCTATTATTCCTTCTTTTGGAAGCGAATACTGTAATTCATGCATTTGGTGCATGTGTGATGAAGTAGTTCCTTTTGTCTTTCCCGAATCAACAGCCATTTAGCAACACCGCATGACCCTGAATGTTGCTATTATGACAAAGGCATCATAAAAAGAAGCCTTCATCTCTATTGTTTTTTTTCCCTCAGCATGATGCATAATTTTATGCATCTCTATCAAGTCATCTCTTAGATGCACTCTTTTTTTCTCAGCTGAAAAGTGCCACTGGTTGTAACCCTGGGGAATTGTTCCAAATTATTCATCATTTTGATGGGCCTTTTATGCATCTCTTACGCATCTTCTCCCAACACTACAATGGTTTCGCGGAGATACAGGCGATAAGAACAGTGCAGAATTCTGAGCGTGTAACACTCGGTAATCAAGGGCTCAAGAGCTCTTAGCTGGCAGCTTTCCACAAATGTAGACTCAATATGTGTGAGGTTAGCTCTACAACAGAGAACTGATTGACTGATGGATTATATCCCATCAAGTCCATGTTGACTGTCAAGGGCAACAGGGATAGATTTTATCCAGATCTGTTTCTAGCCTGGCCTTACAGTTCTTCCAAAAGGTTGAGAAGGATTTGCAGAATTGACTCCCGTTATCACAACTAGGCGATAGTGCTCTTTCTCTTCCTGCTTATAATTCTGAGATTGAAATAAGGTTTAGCTCACTTGCAACTAATACTAACACTTCTTATTTCTGCCATGGGGAAATGGGACAACTTGCCATAGTCAACTCACCACGGCCAACTCGGCATAGCCAACTTGCCCTGGGACAGCTCACTGCAGGACAATTAAGCAATTCTATTTCATTATTTAAAATAAATAAATAAAAATATTCTAAGTTGCGCCCTTCACATTTCGTGCTGTCTCTCCTTTTGCATCCTTTCTTTAATGATTCCCTTTCACTGTTTCTTTGATATTACTCTATACCAGGGGTGTCAAACTCAATTTCATTGAGGGCCGCATCAGCATTGCAGTTGCCCTCAAGGGGCCGGGTGGGTATGGCCAGGGTGGGCGTGGCCTACTGGGTGGGCGTGGCTAGAGTGGGTGTGGCTTACTGGGTGGGCATGGCCAGCTCTAAATCATTGGCATCAAGGGTGCATATGGGGGCCTGGGCAGGAGTGGGACAGATCTGGGGGTCTCTGGCAGAAGGAGGGTCTCTGGGCCAGGGCCAAGGCAGCGGGGGCCGTTCCCTCACTGTTTCCAGGATGGCTTTGCGGGCCGCATGAAACCACTTCTCGGGCCGGATCTGGCCCCTGGCCTTGTGTTTCACATGTCTGCTCTATGGAGATTCTCAGTCATCCAGGTCATAGTTATCCCAAAGGTGCTTTTTCCCCCCACGGGCCACCTGGACTTTCTTGCTTTTCTTTGAAGATGTTTCACATCTCATCCGAGAAGCTTCTTCAACCTCTGGCTGGATGGTGGGGAATGAAAGGATTTATACTCCTTGCAGACCGCTGGTCCTTTGCATTCTTATAGAGGGTCATTGTTGCCACTTGGAGGTTCACATGTGTCCTTATGGGACTTTCTTATTATTCTTTGAAGACATTTCCCTTCTCATCCCAGAAGCTTCTTCAGCTCTGACTGGATGGTGGGGAATGAAAGGATTTATACTCCTTGCAGACCGCTGGTCCTTTGCATCCTTTCAGAGAATTGTTGGGGGGGTTTATCTCTATCTTCAGTATCACCTGAGTAGTGCAGATAAATCCTGAGGACACAGACAAACCCTCCAGTGGTTTGCTTCTTTCCTTGATTAGTTTCCATCCGTTGCTTCTTGTTCTGCCTTCGGGTGCTTTGGAGAACAGCTTGACTGCCTCTTCTTTGGGGCAGCCCTTCAAATACTGGAAGACTGCTATCACGTCACTCCCTAATTCTTCTCTTCATTAAATTAGACATATCCAATTCCTGCAACCGTTCCTTGTATGTTTTAGCCTCCAGTCCCTGAATCATCTTTGTTGCTCTTCTCTGCGCTCTTTCTAGAGTCTCAACATGTTTTTTTTATATCATGGCAACCAGAACTGGATACAGTATTCTAAGTGTGGTCTTATCAAGGCATACGATATGAACCAGCTCCTAGATTTATTCCCCTCTTCATAGATAAAGAGAGGTCTTTCGGAGAAATTGCTTTATAAAAGAATATTTCTCTGGAAACCAAAAGCCATATGCCACATTTTTCTCCTCAAGGACTTCAGCTCTTTTACTAGCAGGGGGGAAAAAAGGAAAAAAGAAAGAAAGAAAGAAAGAAAGAAAGAAAGAAAGAAAGAAAGGAAGGAAGGAAGGAAGGAAGGAAGGAAGGAAAGAAGGCAGGGGGACAGAGGGGGAGGGAGAGAGAGAGAGACAGAGAGAAAGAAAGAAAGAAAGGAAGGAAGGAAGGAAGGAAGGAAGGAAGGAAGGAAGGAAGGAAGGAGGGACAGAGGGGGAGGGAGAGAGAGACAGAGAGAGAGAGAAAAAAAGAAAGAAAGAAAGAAAGGAAGGAAGGAAGGAAGGAAGGAAGGAAGGAAGGAAGGAAGGGGGAACAGAGGGGGAGGGAGAGAGAGAGAGACAGAGAGAGAAAAAGAAAGAAAGAAAGAAAGGAAGGAAGGAAGGAAGGAAGGAAGGAAGGAAGGAAGGAAGGAAGGAAGGAAGGAAGGACAGAGGGGGAGGGAGAGAGAGAGAGACAGAGAGAGAGAGAGAGAGAGAAAGAAAGAAAGAAAGAAAGAAAGAAAGAAAGAAAGAAAGAAAGAAAGAAAGAAAGAAAGAAAGCGGGGTAGAGACTCTTTCATTTTTTTCAAACACAGTTTTAAACTACTTGCTTTCTAGGTGGTTGTTTTATTTTCTCTTTGAAAGATGACAAACCTTTTGCCTGCTGGGTCAAAAGTGAGTAGGGGAAAAAAAAGACACAGAGATACACAAAATACAGAAGACCAGAAGTGTCCCCTCTAAAGCTCAGAAAAGGGCACTTCATTCTTTCAAAGAACGTCTAAGAAGTTTTTTTTTAAAAAAAATAATAATATTTGAAAGCCATCATTTGAGTTATTGTGGGGCTGACAGCATGTCAGGGGAGACTTTATGTAACTTCTGAAACACCCCCTTCAGTCTTAAAATACTTCAAATTTAACGTTACAAAGCAGTTAGGAAGAAAAGTGGTAGTTTATTGCAGCGATTGCCCAGAATGTCATACACGTTTTGTGCCAAGTTGAAACCCTCAAATTGAGCTTCAGAACTATTTTTCTAGAAGACTCATAGAAGCAGACGAATGCTTCAGGGCACTAAACACTATACATACAAATAGCTGAATACTAAACATCTAAATACTTAAGATTAAGTAATTAGATTATAAACTATGTTATGAATAAAATACCCCATACCAAGTGCTAAACGAATAATGCACACTAATAACGCATATATAAACTTACAGTCATCTGAGAAAACATGAAAACAACGACAAAAAAAGAGAAACATAGAAAGAGTAAAAAGGTATTGGGTATGTCTAGTCTAATGAAAAGTAGGGCTAGGGGTGACATGATAGCAGTCTTCCAATCTTTAAGGTTGAACAGGGGTCAAGCTATTCTCCAAAGCACCCGAAGGCAGGACAAGAAGCAACGGATGGAAACTAATCAAGGAGAGAAGCAACCTAGAACGAGAACAATTAATCAGTGGAACAACCTGCCTCCAGAAGTTGTGAATGCTCCAGCACTGGAGGTTTTTGAGAAAAGATGGGACAGCCATTTGTCTGGATTCTGTATAGACTCTCCTGTTTGAGCAAGGGGTCCCTTCCAACTCTATTATTCTGTATATATGAAACCATAAATATTTTGGACCTAAGCATCTCTCCACCAGCAGTCAGCACCCAGATCAGCATAGATTAACTCCAAAATTAACATCAGACCAACAACCAAGAAGAATATTTTTCTGCTAAAACAATGACAGTTGAAAGCGGGACTCTCTTGGCTGGTTTCATTCCAGCAGCAAAAAACCACTCAGCTCGTCCTCATAACATGTGGAACTTCTATTAGCAAAACAGCTTGTGATGGTAGGTCGTGAGTCCTTGTACAAATACTTACCTGGCAGGGGAGATACCTTGATCAGATACCTGTAGAGAAGACGTAGAAAGAACATGTAGGCTGCACTCCCAGTTTTCTCCATGCCAGAAGAGCAGGTTTCTGCTGCAAATGGGAGCTTTGTTATACCTCTAATATTTACCTTTGTTGCTCTCCAATATTGCAAAGGACAAAATATAAATGGGGGGGGGGTTTGACAAAAATCTCTACATTCCATTGGGTAGGTAATAGGGAATAGGTGAATTGCTAGGTACAAAGGCTTTACAGTTTATCTTTTGCCAATAGAGTTGCTCTAGTTTTTCCCTATGTTGAAAGAAAAGTCTTCGTCGTGGTTCAGTCCAAGCTGGGAATAAACATGTCGACTGCTTTAGGAAGAAGGCCATAGTTTATTGAAGAGGAGAGCCAGACAGGAAGATGGCTCTGGCAGAAAAGAAGAGTGAGCACATGTAGGGAGTGGGTTTTTATACCCTCTGGAGCCTTCTGTTTGGAGTTGTTCCTGTGGCGTGAACTTTGACCTGAGTCTGAGTGTGCCTTTCTGGTATTCTGATGGTGCTGGGTTAATCCTATTATGTCCCAAAGGTCATATCCTGCTTCCCTGTGGCTGATGACTCTTAGAGTTTGGGTGGGGTATGTAGATTTTAGGTCTTTGTCTTCTTAATCTTCCAGCTGGGGGCCTGCAACCTTCCTGGATTTACAACTGCATTTGTACAGAGCTGGTTTCTGCTTTGGGGGAGGGAGACCTGGGGCTATTAAGAAAAACTGGGCATGCTTTTCTGCCTCTTTAAGATCCTTTTAGGAAATATATTTTCCTGCCCTTTTAATATTTCCTTCTCTGGGGGGGGCTGACTTCCTCCACACCTATTTTTGCATGGAGAGCTATGATGAACACCTGCAGTTGGATCGTGACTCTTTACAACACCATGCCAGGAGAGTGGAACCCAAAATGACATGGATCATTTTGCATTTGACTTTCTGGAGAGAGGGAAAATCAAGACCACAACAGTCAGGGAGATGCCAGAAAAATAAAGCTTGAAACCAGGAAGAGAGGTAGCATAGATTCCAGAGGGAACATCCCAATTTCTAAATAAAGTCCCGCATTAAAAATGCAGGAAGCTGCTTAGAATAGCTCTGTTAGGAATATGGACTGGATATTAGGGCTTGAAGAGCTGCGGAACATCTAGGAATTGCATTTAAAAAGTTTGCTTTAAAAAGTTTGATGGCCCCGGGGATGTCCTCGTCTCCTCTGCTTTAAAAGAGGCACTGTTTTTGACCTTGTCAGGAATAAGTTCAGTTTGTCGTGTGGCCGATTCCAGTCTATGGGGTTACATTGCCAAGAAATGAAAAGGAAATTATTGTCCTTATTACTGCTGTCATTCACTAACCGGTGATATTTGTGAGGGTCTAAGCCCCTTTGAAAAAAATGCATGATTTTGGTTTTACCATATTAGAGTGAGCCTTTTCCCCATCCTATGCTAATCCACAAGGACCTGTAGATGGCTTTGAAGGTCAACCTGAAATAGGAAATCTAAAGGACCACAGTCTGCTATCTTGGGTTTAAACCAGGGGTCTTCAAAGTTGGCCCTTTTATGACTTGTGGACTTCAACTCCCAGCATTCCTGAGCCAGCACAGCTGGCTCAGGAATTCTGGGAGTTGAAGTCCACAAGTCATAAAAGGGCCAACTTTGAAGACCCCTGGTTTAGAGGACTTGAATTCTGCTTTGAGTAAGCTGGTGATCCTTGGGTTGCCTAGATATGGAACAGATGTAGGTGAATTCTGTTTCATTCCATTTCTGAATTGAGATAGCCGCAGATTTCGAAAGAAAAAAATAAAGGAGAAGCAGAAGGTTTTGTTAGACTTATTAATAACACATGAAAATGCTTCCTTGCACAGGGAGGAATTTTGCATAGAATTTTGCAAAGATTCCCTCTTTGTAAAGGGTTTGTTTATTTGTGTGCAGCAAGAGCCTCATGTAGGCAGAGAAGAATTTTTCGGTAATGGTGATGAGATGAGCTTGCGCTGATTTTAGCAAATAGATTTTATGCGTCTCACCCACCGACCGACTTCTTCTAGTCTGGAAATCAGCGCAAAAATATACAAACTTCCTCTTCCCCCTCCCCTTATTTACAACTGACTGGGTAATAAATTAAAGGAGACACCGAACCATATTGTCCATTTCTATCCTGGAACAAGACAGTTACAGCCAAATGTTCAGAGCGCATCTTTTTCCCCCCTACTCTGTTGTTTAAGGAAATTCTTTTCGCTAAATTTCTGTCTTTGAGAAGAAGAGGAAGGCAGGTTGCACCTGGTTGTTCTGCATCCTAAGTAAGTAGCTCGGAATCCTCTCCTGGCTGTTTTGCATTCCTCATTTGAACAGGTGAACACATAGTTAAATGCATTCTCGAAATAGCCATAAACCTTTCCCCCTGCCAGCTGATTTTGGCTGCTGTTCGCTTTAGGTTCATGGACTGTTTATTATTTCCGAACCAAGCTGAGTCTTTATGCTTTGTCCTAGTTCCAATGCATTTCTTTTGTTCTTCTTTCTTAACATTTGGTGGTGGGTGAAAACTGTGCCAGGTCACCCCAGTGCCACCTAAGCTGATAAATCTAATGAGACGAGGTGAAGCTAATGACTACGGCAGAGCTTTAGAAAGTGTTGAAAGAAAATTCTTCATCAGGGTCCAGTCCAAGCCGGGAATAAACAAAATGGAGACCCACTTTAGAAAGAAGGTTGCAGTTTATTGAAGAGGAGAGCCAGATAGAAAGATGGCTCTGGAAAAAAACTGACCACATGTAGCAGGGTGTGGTGGGTTTTTATACCTTCTTGAGATTTTGTTTAGAGTTGTTCCTGTGGCATGAACTTTGACCTGAGTCCGAGTGTGCCTTTCTGGTATTCTGATGGTGGTGGGTTAATCCTATTATGTCCCAAAGGTCACATCCTGCTTCCCTGTGGCTGTGGCTGATGACTGTTGGATTTTTTTGTGTGAGGGATTGTTGATTCTAGGGGTCTTTGTCTTTCTAATCCCAGCTTCCTGGCTCCAATCGTTCTGACAAGATTATCACATCTGCATTTCTGCAGACCTGGTTTCTGTTTGGTGTGTGTGTGTGTGTGTGTGTGTGTGTGTGTGTGTGTGTTGGTTTCTGCCTTTAAAATCCTTTGGGGAAATATTTCCTGCCTTTTTAATATCCCCCAAAATATTTCTTTCTCTGGATTCTTCTCACAAAAGCCGGTTTGAGAAAAATAGCAAAGTTTCTCCTGTGGTTCTTCTCCGTAGAAGGGATTAGGTACGTTTGAAGTGATGTTCAAGCAAAACAGATTCTCTCTTGTTCCTGCTCAGTGTTCCTTCAGTGAGGGAAACAGTCTTTGGCAGATGCCAAATCACATTCTTTTTCTGCAGTGTGTTTTGGCAATTCCGTGACACTTCCATCTGTTTAACTAAGCCAGGCGCAGGTCCACAAAGCAGAACAACCTTTTGCCATGATAACAGATGATGGCCACCTTTCCAACATCAAAGCTTGCCTGTTTTCCTTCTTAAAGGTCATTGGTTTCTATGTCTCGTACAGAACTGTGCCTCTGAGGATCCCTTTGACAAGTAGAATTTCTATTAAATCAATAGTTTAACGAAGAGAAGAGTGAGGGGTGACATGATAGCAGTGTTCCAATATCTCAGGGGCTGCCACAAAGAAGAGGGAGTCAAGCTATTCTCCAAAGCGCCTGAAGGCAGGACAAGAAGCAATGGATGGAAACTAGTCAAGGAGAGAAGCAACCTAGAACTAAGGAGAAACTTCCTGACAGTTAGAACAACTAACCAGTGGAACAACCTGCCTCCAGAAGTGGTGAATGCTCCAACACTGGAAGTTTTTAAGAAGAGACTGGACAGCCATTTGCCTGAAATGGTATAGGGTTTCCTGCCTGAGCAGGGGGTTGGACTAGATGACCTCCAAGGTCCCTTCCAACTTCTTCTTCTTCTTCTTCTTCTTCTTCTTCTTCTTCTTCTTCTTCTTCTTCTTCTTCTTCTTCTTCTTCTTCTTATTATTATTATTATTATTATTATTATTATTATTATTATTATTATTATTATTATTATTATTAATCATAATCATAATCATAATCATATTCTACAGGTTGTTGTTCAGTCACTAAGTCAGGTCTGACTCTTTTTTAAAAAAATAAGTCTTTATTTACATTTCATGTTAAAAACACACACCATACACCAACAAAGACAAAAAAAAACATATACAATATACATAAAAGGAAGAAATCAAAAAATTGGAAACCATTTCAAAAAAAATCAAATTATACCTACTTCTAAACTGACAATTATATTCCACTCACTAAAATTCTTATAACTATCCAACTCCAAAGCTTATTCATTAACAAAAACCATATCACTTCATTTTTGATCAACCTCCAAGCCACCCTCATTTCTTTAATCTTTTATCCATCCAAATATACCATTTATTCCATGATAGAAATGCTGGTGTCTCTTCTTTACCCTTCAACTTCTTGGTCAATGTGTCTGCTTCTGCACAATCAAGTATTCTCCTAATTATAGCTTCATCCGGCGGGTTATGATTTGCCTTCCAAAATTGAGCATACCCCATCCTCGCTGCCGTTAAGATATGTAAAACCAAATACCATATTCCCCTCTTAATATTTCCAGGCCTGAAGCCAAGCAGATACGTCTCTGGTTTAAGATCAACTAAACTCTTCATGACCCCATGGACCACAGTACACTCGTCTCTCCTGTCCTCCACTGTCTTCTGGAATTTGCCCAAATTCATCTTCATTGCATCCCCTCAGGTCCCCTTCTCCTTTGGCCTTCCATCTTTCACTCTTTCTCATGGTCTTCTCCAATGAGTCCTTTCTTATCATTTGAGCTTCAGCTTCAGAATATTCTACATACTATTATATACATTGTAGCTCCAGTAGGTATTTTTGATTGAATACAGTATGCTGCCATGGTGTTCTCCAACATATATGAAACCCATACCCATCTTTTTTGATATACCGATATATATGCTCTGGGTTAACCATGGGTGAAAACAAGGAAAGTGAAGTCTACATTTTTAGGGAACATCCTTGATTTATGCCATTATTGGTTATTGACTCTTGTGCGTGAAACTTTCTCAATATTTCTGTGTCAGCATTTAAGTTGTCTTGCATTTGGATTGTGTCTATCAGTACCATGGTTACAATAAGCAGAAATCTGAATAGTGAACAGAAGTTAGAAACGCTAGGCATTTATTTCAGAAGCATTTGGCTATTTCTTATTTGAGATTGTGCTTCACTTTATTTTTTTCATTCCGCAATCTGATGTTGCAGTTCCTTAGGTAAAGGTAAAGGTTCCCCCGCACACGCGTGCTAGTCGTTTCCGACTCTAGGGGCCGGTGCTCATCTCCGTTTCAAAGCCGAAGAGCCAGCGCTTGTCCGAGGACGTCTCCGTGGTCATGTGGCCGGCACGACTAGACGCCAAAGGCGCATGGAACGCTGTTACCTTCCCACCGTAGTGGTCCCTATTTTTCTACTTGCATTTTTACGTGCTTTCGAACTGCTAGGTTGGCAGAAGCTGGGACGAGTAGCAGGCGCTCACTCTGCTACGCGGCACTCGGGATTCGACCCGCCAAACTGCCGACCTTCTGATCGACAAGCTCAGCGTCTTAACCCACTGAGCCACCGCGTCCCTTAGACTTACATTAGTTCCTTAGACTTACATTAAACCAAATTAATCATCGTATGAACTTTAAAACCCGAGCAGGATATGGTGGCTCTCCCTGACTAGCAGACTGTTTTTCTGCTTACGCTAAAGACCTTTTCCTAAAGTATTATTATTTCTGTTAATGAAAGGAAAGTCTAAATTAGATATTAAAACTTAGACCGTGCTTGGTATTAAATCAAATAAATTTATGACTTTAATTATTCATGGATTACTCCATAAATTAAAAAAAAAAATCACCCAGAAGTGTTTAGCTGTGAGATCACTTTAAAGGCAAGAAAGAATTCTTGTTACTTTGGTCTAATAAAAATCTCATGGCTAAATAGATGATTTTTTTTTTAATTTATGAAACAAGACATGAATTATTAAATCGAAGCCAGACCAGTGCTTAGCTTAGTGACATGAAAAATGACGCCAGGCTAAATCTATGCGACCGGCTATGACACATTCCTTTTTAACTTTAACAGCAAAGTACAGGTGTTTCCTTTTAAGTATATTTTTTTCAGATTTATGCAAGTCATTAATAAGCATTTAATTTGAAAAGAACGTTCCTGATTTAGGAATATTAACTCAGTCAATGTGTTGACAGTTAAGGACAAACTATAAATTACGGAGGCAATATTACCTTATACATATCTCTCCGCTGTCTAAAAAGCTGCTATTGATTTAAAAGCTGGTAAGCTGCAAGGCATTTAGCCATAAACCTGGCTCATAAAATGACTGTAATCTGTATTGGCTTTTTTATTGTGCTGATGGAGGTATATTCAGAAAGATAGGTATGCCAAAAGCTAATGCTGATTACATACTGATGCAGAAGTGTGAAAAGAATATGAATTTGGAAGACCCCCGTTCAGCTTCCTCACCTATGAATTGACTAGGCGACCCTAATTCCTTTAGGTTACTATTAGTTTTACAGGTAGACTTCGAGCCCGACATTTCTGTTGCTAAGCAAGACAGTTGTTAAGTGAGATTTGCCCCATTTTATGACCATTCTTGCCCCAGTTTTTAAGTGAATCACTGCAGTTTTTAAGTTAGTTACACAGCTGTTGGGTGAATCTGGTGTTGTTGTGATTCAGCGTCAGCCTGTGATACTGGCAGCTGAGTCTGATGATTCTGAAGAGGAGGAGGAGGAGGGGTTTGGAGAGCCTTTGGTGTCAGAGGGAGGCTCTGATGCACTGTAGGACTCTCAGCCTGGCCCCTCCAGTCACGTTCCTCATCAGACTCAGCCATGTGAGCATGAGGTATTGGACGTAGATGATTCACAGCTGGATCTATTCAGGGACGCTAGGAGCAGGAGGCAATCTAGCAGAGTAGAACAGAGAAAGGCAATGAGGCAACTAGGTGAGAGGAGGAGAAGGCAATGAGAAGCCATGCCTTGAGACTGCAGATAAAAGGGGAAGGTGTGGGAGGTGCTGGTTGCTGAAGGCAACAGTTTGAAGATCTTCTGCTAGAGTCCTGGTCTGTTATTCCTGTTTAACTCTTGTTTGAACTTTTGATTTCTTTGTAAATAAATTTGGTTGGGTTTTTCCAGCCTGTTGACTATAAAAAGGGGTTGTCCTTGACATTCAAACAGGGCCAATCATAGGCTAGAACAGAACAGGTGTTGAAGGAAAAGTCTTCATTTTGGTTCAGTCCAAGCCGGGAATAAACAACATGGCGACTGCTTTAGGAAGAAGGTTGCAGTTTATTGAAGAGGAAAGCCAGACAGGAAGATGGCTCTGGAAGAAAAAAGAGAGAGCACATGTGGGGAGTGGGTTTTTATATCCTCTGGGGCTCTTGAGGTTGTTTCCTGTTCCTGTTTGAGGCCTTGTATTTCCTGTGTCACATATTTTGACATGAGTCTGGGTGTGCCCCTTTGGCATCTGTGGGTTAATCCTATTATGTTCTGTCTTAGAGTTTGGGTGGGGTATGTAGATTTTAGGTGTCTTTGTCTTCCTAAGCTTCTAGCTGGGGGCCTCCAACTTCCTGGATTATTTACATCTGCATTTCTATAGAGCTGGTTTCTGCTTGGGGGAGGGAGACTTGGGGCTATTAAAAAAAACTGGGCATGCCTTTCTGCCTCTTTAAAATCCTTTAGGAAAATATATTCTGCCTTTTAAATATTTCCTTCTCTGGGGGGCTGACTTCCCACACTGGATTCCCCAATGACTGTGCTTGTCAGAAAGTCACAGAAGGACATCACATGATCGTGAGACACTGCAACTGTCTTTTCTTCGAATATGATTTGCTTCTCATCCAGGAAGCTTCTTCACTTCTGAACTGAAGAAGCTTCTTGGATGAGAAAAAAGAAACTTTGGGAAAATTTGGGAAAATTTGCCAACAGAAAAATGTCTGTGGAGATTCTCAGTCATCCAGAACATGGTCGAAGGTGCTTTTTCAAGAGGCAACTGGACTTTCTTTTTCTTTGAAGACGTTTCTCTTCTCTTCCAAGAAGCTTCTTCAGCTCTGACTGGATGGAGGGGAATGGAAGGGTTTATATTCCTCGCAGAGGGCTGGTCATTTGCTTTTTTTTAGAGAGTCATTGAAGCCACCTGGAGGTTTATCCGTATCCTTAGAATCACCTGAATAGTGCAAATGGAGACCTTTCAGCAGTTCCAAGAAGGCTCCACACCCATTTGCGCCACTCAGGTGACCATGAGGACACAGATAAACCTCCAAGTGGCCTCAATGACTCTCTGGAAGAATGCAAATGACCAGCTGTCTGCGAGGAGTATAAATCCTTCCTTTCCCCACCATCCAGTCAGAGCTGAAGAAGCTACTTGGATGAGAAGAGAAACGTCTTCAAAGAGAAACAAGAAAGTCCAGTTTCCTCCTGAAAAAGCACCTTTGAGATTGCCAACAGACATTGCAAAGATTGTCAACAATCCTTATGCAGATTCTCCCCCCCCCGGTGAAATTGGTATTCATATTTGGGTTTCAACCTAATGTCATCATCATGTTAGCCATTGTCTATCCACTGCAGGATGAAGGCCTCTTCTGCATGTTTCCAACTCGTACGATCCTGAGCTTTCTTTTGCCAGTTGGGCCTGCCATACTTGCTGGGGCCATTGCTCCATTTTGTTTTAGATCTCTTTCGTGGATGCTTTTGATCAAGTGGGATCTGTTCTATGCCTGCCTTGCTCCCTCTGCCATCCGTTCTTCCTGCTATGTGACCAGCCCGTTTCCATTTTAATTCTTTGACTCTTTTACAATTCTTTGACTCTTTTATTTTCATTTGTTCTCTAATCCACGTGCGGGTCTTTCTATCTTGTCTTGTGATGCCGAGTGTGTCTCTTTCCATGGCTCTTTGCATCACTGCTAGCTTTTGTATCAATTGTGAGGTTATTCAACTTATACACGGAGATAAATATCTGCTACAAAAAACGGCAGGCAGCCGATACTTAATGAAACTGGAGAAAAGCCGAGAGCTAATTCCTTTATAATTCAGGGACACTTTTTTAACATACCCACCCTCTCTTGATTTCCCTCGCCTGCTACACAGAATACTGTAGTGCACGCCAACTCCAGAGAGTGGAGGATGAACTGATCCACAGTTTAATTGCTTGTTATAAAAGCACTCAACATAGAGTATGCCTGTGACTCCCATGTTTTCCTAAAGTGAATTCTGATCAATATATAAAAAGGTAAAGGTAAAGGTTCCCCCGCACATGCGTGCTAGTCGTTTCCGACTCTAGGGGCTGGTGCTCATCTCCATTTCAAAGCCGAAGAGCCAGCGCTTGTCCGAGGACGCCTCCGTGGTCATGTGGCCAGCATGACTAGATGCCAAAGGCGCATGGAACACTGTTACCTTCCCACCGTAGTGGTCCCTATTTTCCTACTTGCATTTTTTACGTGCTTTCGAACTGCTAGGTTGGCAGAAGCTGGGACGAGTAACAGGCGCTCACTCTGTTACACGGCACTCGGGATTCGACCCGCCAAACTGCCGACCTTCTGATCGACCAGCTCAGCGTCCTAACCCACTGAGCCACCGCGTCCCCTGAACCCTCAAACTGGGAAGCCTCTGAGATTTGAATTGACAGTTTGGGTCATGATGCTCCCTGTAGGCATCAAAGGCCAGTAATGTACTCATCCATTTGATGTCACGCCAATGTAAAGTCAGGCAATTCTGTGGTTCCTCCTGCAGTTCCAGCAGAAAAAACAAAACAAAAAAAAAACAATGGCAGAGCTTCTCTTTTTGATTGGCATTATCATGCCCGGTCAGAGACATTGCCCCCAAATTGAGACAAGGATGGAGAGAGCATTGCGATAGCTTCACTCCTAGTTTCATTTCAACAGCTGGATCTATGCCTAATGTCTTCGCTTCATCTTTGCTGCCAAGATGTTGCCAAGAGGGTTCAAAGCCCAGTTTAAGTATTTAATATGCTTAATGATACCTTCTGATTGCTGACAGAGAATAGCCCTTCAGCCCCTCCCCTTGGTATTGGGGAAGGACTGGAAGAAAGAAGAATTGTGCATAGGAGTCAAATTTGAGAACAATTTCAGCGTTTTGATCTGAAGACTCTTGAGTTACCAATAAATTTCTTTCTAAGGCCAAAGAAGCAAATGGGAGACCTGGTAACAATTTTGAATGCGTTATTGGAGTTAAATTTGGATGAGTAAGGGAGGGAATGCTAATTATTTTGGCCAAAATACTCGGAAGTAAACCATTTTATGAAGGTCTGGCTTATGAAGCTCCAGTTGAAAGTTCATCTTAGGTTTGAGTTTGTTTTGCCTACGATTGGGAAGTAAGTTTGATTTACAAGTACTTTGCTCTGGTAGAAAATATTGGATTATTGAAATATGCTTTATTGGCCAAGTGTGATTAGACACACAAGGAATTTGTCTCCAGTGCAGAAGCTCTCAGTGTACATACAAATAGCAAAGTGATAAATCATAGATCATAATCATGAGATGCAATCATAAATCATAAGATACCAGTAGGAGAAGGCAATAGGAAGGATGAGAAGACAAGACAGATGAAAAGGATAATAGCAACACAGCTCTACTACATGCCTTACTATGTCCTACCACTGCCCTACTATGGGCATTTTTTTAAAAGAATGTCTTGACATTTCGCTTGAATTGAGCTTGACTTTTAGTCATGTCTGTCAAGTTTTCTTGCCAAAAAGACAGATACAATTTGCCCTTGTCTTTTTCTAAGATTTTTTTAAAATTGTAACTTTGCATTTAGGTAATCTGATTCAGCCACCCAGGAATAGCTATGGCCACTAGAAAAGCAGGGTACAAATTCTCAAAATAACAGACTCTTCAAACGTTACAACCCTACTTTTCAAGGCAAGATTGCTTGATATTTGACCTGCAATAGGAAATGCTTCCTTAAAGAAATTATTCGTCAATTTCTTGGATACTAAACGATAGAATCTCGATTCCACGAGAACGATTTTCTTTTTCAGCTGGATACTTCTCATCACTTTTGCTTTGAATGATCAATTTATTAAGATCATCTTGAAATAGCCTTTCTCTAGATCTATTGCAATCTAATCAATAGATAAGACACATCATAGGTTGATTTTTTGGGACCCGGGGCTGTATGTGGTCTTCACATCCTTTTAAAGGGCTGTGAAGCTGTTTCTGCTAAAGAAAAAATCTCATTAGGCAGGAAAACACAGACATACATTCTATGATAGTCAGTAGAGTTTTTCAAAAAATAATAAAAAAAATTCTCAGAATCACACAAACTAAGAGTAGCAGAAAACCACCACAACTACTATCTAATTTATATCTCAATTCTCAAGTAGGAGAACTTATACCATCTCAGACTAGTGACTGTCCAGTCTCGTCTTAAAAACCTCCATGATGGAGCGCCCATGACTTCTGGAGGCAAGCTGTTCCACTGGTTAATTGCCCTCACTGTCAGGGAGTGTCTCCTGAATTCCACGTTGCTTCTCTCTTTGGTCAGTTTCCAACCATCTTGCCCTCTTGTGCTTTGGAGAATAATTTGACCCCCTCTTCTTTGTGGCAGCCCCTCAAATACTGGAAAACTGTTAGAAATTCTTTTCTTAAAACTAGCCAAAGCCAAGCCCTGCAGCCATTCTTCATATGTTTTAGTCTCCAGGCCTTTGAATTTGCTTGTAATCTCCCACATGTAAACATTCTGGTTTTTTTCTTTCTTTCCTGATTATAGGGAACTGTGGTCATGGCCCAATTATGAACATCAGTCAACCGTACGTGATCCAGCTCAACTGGAGAGGGTTTGCTTACAAATATGGAGCCTGGGGCAGATATTCCTCTCCTCTTAGCCCTGGAAAAGAGCTTTATTGGGTCGCACCTCTAAACACCGAAGGAAGATACCTGGAATATTACCGACTCCACGACTCCTACGATGATTTGCTGCTCTTCAAATACTCCAGGGAAAACCAAGTTAAGTACGGCGAAGGCAGCGGAACGGCCGTGCACAATAATTATATGTATTTTAATGTATATAGCTCAAGAGATATGGGTAAGGTCGATTTAGCAACCAATAATATGGTGCTGAGGAAGCCTCTTCCGGATGCCGTTTCTAACAATCGGTTCTCCTACGCGGGGGTAGCTTGGCAAGACATAGATTTTGCTGTGGATGAGAATGGGTTGTGGGTTATTTACTCCACAGAAGCCAGCCAAGGTAACATTGTCATTAGCAGGATTAACGAAACGTCTCTTGATGTGTTGAACACGTGGCAAACGAAGCAATACAGGCCGGCGGTCTCTAATGCTTTTATTATATGTGGGGTTCTCTATGCTACCAGGCCTCTGAACACCAGGAAAGAGGAGATTTTTTACTCCTTTGATACCAACACTGGGAAAGAAGGGAGTCTAAGCATCATTGTGGATAAAGTGCTGGAAACCATTCAGAGCATAAACTACAGCCCAATCGACCGGAGGCTGTATATCTACAATGATGGTTACCTCGTTCGCTACAACTTAATTTTCGCCGCCCTTCAACTAGAATAGTTTGCTGCAGGGGGATTCAAAACTTCAGTCCCCGAATCCACGAAAATATATATCGAAAAAATTCAAGAGCAGAGGGGAGCAAAGGCTTGATCCATTTGCAAATCATCATCAAGCAATGAGAACGTGTTTTGGATCTGGTCACTGCGTTAAAAATATTTTTTAAAAAAAATCCAAAAAAAGGGTTTGGGTAGAGTAGAGATGATGCAATAAATGTATCAGGTGGGAGTTGAAAAAAAAAACTGGTTTTTTTTTTTCCAATTCTGTGTTTTTAATAGGGGTTATACAGTTCTGTTTTCTGAAAGAAAAAGAATCCAATTTGATCTGTTCTGAGGCCAAATTTGATGCAGGTCTTGTGAGAACTGTTTTTATGGGGAAAAAAAAAAGGCTTAAGGTTACTTTGATATCGAGTCCAACAGACCTGACCAGCTTCAGATTCAGTGGCTGCCTAATTTTGTTAGCCTTCATTTCTTGATTATGTCTTTTAATACCACAAAGTGTTATTCAAACTCATCACAGTTTTGATTACTTTATGGTTCAATGTGTGAGGTGAACCTAGAAGAAAGGTTAAACCAGCTTTATGTTGGGTTAACTCTTTAGCCCCAATACAGTACATTTTGGGTAGATAGATGATCCATTTTAAAAACTGACCAGTTGCATTTAAAAAAAAAAGCAGCAGGGCTTTGATCATGTTGCCATGACAACCATTTTAAACGTGAGGCCTATAGGTCCCCTTCAGTTGTACTAGCATCTTATCTGTCTAGAATCAACCATTTTTGCAAATTGGTGTGTATATTTGGTAATACGTGAAATGTAATATCCTGACAGATTATTTTTTTGTGTGGAGGGGGGACTAAATAAAAATAAAAACAATGCCTTAATCTCAGCCACAGTTTTTTTTCCCATTTTCTCTCTCTCTCTCTCTCTCTCTCTCCTCCGCCATCCAAATAAATGGATATTTTCATTGTAGGCTTATAACATGTCTTCTCTTCAGGCGAAAAACCTGCTTTCTCCATTTCTCCGACATTCAGACTGCAATCATTGCTTGCTGAGAAAATGGTGTTTCTATCAGGCTGTGGCTGTGCCGTCTGCCTCGGTCACAGCCTGAATGTGTGTCAAAGGTTCCGACTGGGTGGAATTTACAACTCTTCTTTGCCATGGAGTTGAAAAAAAAAGCCCTCCTGGGGTTTTTTTTTCTTGAAACATTCCTGTGGAATTAAGGAGACTGGCACCACACACTTATTCATTTCAGTGGGGTTTGCTTAAGAAACCGCTCAGGGCACTTGTGTCCTGTGGTTTGCAAAATGTCATCCCTGGCGTAGGCTTTTTTTTTCTTTTTCTTTTTTCTTTTGCAAAGCTGTTTCTCCCTCTATTACTTCTCCATTTTGATGTGAACATAAAAGTAATGGCTCCTGGAATGTTTAGTGAGGGATTCACTCCATGTTTCTTCTGGCCAATCCAGTTATCGAAGCGTCTTAATGGGATAACAGAGTTGAAAGGGACCTTGGAGGTCTTCTAGACCAACCCCTGCTCGAGCAGGAGACCGGCCTAGATAGACCACTTCAGACAAATACTTTTGTCCAATCTCTTCTTAAAAACCTCCAGTGATGGAGCACCCACAAAGTCTGAAGGCAAGCCACTCCACTGGTTACTTGTTCTTACAATTAATCGAGAAATTTCTCCTTAGTTCTAGGTTAGTTTCCATCCATGGTTTCTTGTCTTGCCTTCTGGGGCTTTGGAAAAACAAGTTGACCCCCTATTTTTTTAATTTTATTTTGACCCTTAGTCAAAATAAATAATAAATATTTATTATTTGATTTTGAGCCCTAGTCTTGCTCAGAAGAACCTCACCAACATGTAAAAAGTCCGCCCCAACATCCAATCTTGAAGTATGACTGCATCACCCCATTCATTTCAACGTGCTAAGACATTTGCAAATGCCGTGTTAGCTTTCATCCTGCCCCAGGGACGAAGGGGCTAATCCTTTTAAATTGCCAGCTGGAGAACGCTGATGTTGCAGAATATTTTGTCCTAAGAAATGAGTTTCCCACTATTTGCATTTTTTTTCCTCTTTGACAGTTAGCAAGGTGATGTAATCTGATTTACAAAGAGGGTTATTGCCATCCTTCTCATGTTCTTCACTTACAGCACGCTCCGAAGTGATTTAGTTGTACCAGGAATCTTAGACCATTACCGGCACTGAAATGTTTAGTTTTGTGCCTATTTTGTTTTTAACCATTTAGCCATGTGACTAGATAAGATAAGATAAGGTAAGGTAAGGTAAGGTAAGGTAAGGTAAGGTAAGGTAAGGTAAGGTAAGGTAAGGTAAGGTAAGGTAAGGTAAGACAAGGCAAGGCAAGGCAAGGCAAGGCAAGGCAAGGCAGGACAGGACAGGACAGGACAGGACAGGACAGGACAAGATGACAAGACAAGACAAGACAAGACAGGACAGGACAGGACAGGACAAGGGAAGGCAAGGCAAGGCAGGACAGGACAAGATAAGACAAGACAAGACAAGACAAGACAGGACAGGACAAGGCAAGGCAAGGCAAGGCAGGACAGGACAAGACAAGACAAGACAAGACAAGACAAGACAAGACAAGACAAGACAAGACAAGACAAGACAAGACAAGACAGGACAAGACAGGACAGGACAGGACAGGACAAGGCAAGACAAGGCAAGGCAAGGCAAGGCAGGACAGGACAGGACAAGGCAAGGCAAGGCAAGGCAAGGCAGGACAGGACAAGATAAGACAAGACAAGACAGGACAGGACAGGACAGGACAAGGCAAGGCAAGGCAGGACAGGACAGGACAGGACAGGACAAGGCAAGACAAGGCAAGGCAAGGCAGGACAGGACAGGACAGGACAGGACAAGACAAGATAAGATAACATAAGATACCCTTTATTGTCATTTTTTTTACTGTGGGCCCAATGACACACATCAAAAATGAAATTTAGTTGCCCGCTCTCAAAGTGGAACACATACATGACACACACCTAACCATACTATGTACACATATGTATAGACCTACACCCCTACATATACATAACAAATAAATATTAAATACGGCCCATCTTAAATATATAACAGAAGGAGGAAGCTTGAGAGTTCACAAGCTTAATGCTGTATGGAGTGAAACGGTGGCAAGTGTTCTACATGCTACCCTGTCAATCAGATTGTCTTTCAATTGTCTCTGGGGATTCTCAGTCATCTCAGCAACTGGACTTTCTCAATTTTTCCTTGAAGCCGTTTCGCTTCTCAGCCAAGAAGCTGCCTCAGCTCTGACCAAAGGGTGGAAGACGGAAAGATTTATATTCCTTGCAGTCACCTGGTCATTTGGACTCTTCCTGAGAGTTGTTGAGGCCACTTGGAGGTTTATCTGCGCCCTCAGGGCCACCTGGATTGCGCAAATGGGTGTGGAGCCTTCGTGGAGCTGCTGAAAGGACTGTGTTGCTGTGTTCCCCTCCATGGGAAGAAGGCTGTTCAGTTTTAATATAGATGGCCTTTTTGGCCCCTCTTTCAACACAGAAGTCCTCTCTGTCCAGAACGTGGACTTTGCTTCGTTCAGCTTTTGGATCTTCATGTTTGCATCAGTTTTGGTGTTATGAAGCCAGCTTGTTCTTGGCTTGCCCTTTCTTCTTGTTCCACTAACCGTTCCTGGCACCATTGTCTTCTCCAATGAATCTGTACACATGGCAGGGTGGCCAAAGTAAATCAGACATAGTCTTGTGATTTGGGTTTCCGAGGGATGTGTCTGGTTTTACACAATGCAGCCACCTCTCTGTTACTTGCTTGGATTGCCCTATGCATTCCAGCAATTTCATAAGGTTTCTGCTATAGCCAGAATAAGCTTTCTTTTATTCAAAACAAGCACATTCTCATCCTTCAGTGTGTGTGTGTGTGTGTGTGTGTGTGTCTGTGTCTGTGTCTCTGTGTGTCTCTGTCTGTGTCTGTGTGTGTGTGCGTGCGTGCGTGCAAGGATTTCTAATGGTTTTCTGGTTAGTTTGTAACCTGATAAATAGTTATTATCATTCCTGAATGCTTCTTATTTTGAGAGGCTAAAATTATCTTTCTTCTGCGCTTTGCAGGGGTCGTTTCCAGCGTGTTAGAGACTGCCCTATAAATTCCACATAATGACTAATAAAATAATTATAATAATAAACCCCCAAACAAAGTAGTTCCATAATCAAACACAGATGTTGTGTCAGTTTGGGAAAGTAAGTACATTTACATAAAATGTAATGCTTTGCATAATTCATGTTGAACGTAATACTAATAGTATTTGTAATAATTTGGAATTATGTTTGAGCATCTATATTACAGAAAGTAGATAACTTACTGCTCATAAGTTTTCCCTTCCTTCCTTCCTTCCTTCTCCCTCCCTCCTTCTCCCATCAAACTCCTTCTTTCCTTTCCTCCCTTTCCTATCATATTCCTTCCTCCCTCCCTCCCTTCCTCCCTTCCTTCCTCCCCTCCCCTTCCTCCCCTCCCTCCCTTCCTTTCCCATCAAATTCCTTCCTTCCTTCCTTCCTTCCTTCCTTCCTTCCTTCCTTCCTTCCTTCCTTCCTTCCTTCCTTCCTCCCTCCCTCCCTCTCTCCCTCCCTCTCTCCCTTCCTTTCCCATCAAATTCCTTCCTTCCTTCCTTCCTTCCTTCCTTCCTTCCTTCCTTCCTTCCTTCCTTCCTTCCTTCCTTCCTTCCTTCCTTCCTTCCTTCCTTCCTTTTTCCTTCCTTCCTTCCTTCCTTCCTTCCTTCCTTCCTTCCTTCCTTCCTTCCTTCCTTCCTCCCTTCCTTCCTTCCTTCTATCCTCCCTCCCTCCCTCCCTTTCCCATTAAATTCCTCCCTCCCCTTTCAGTATACCAAACAACAGAGAGAAAAGTGGAATTCTTTAGCAGGCAGAGCAGATTCTGACAGCTGGTTTGGGAAATAAGCGTCATTCAGCTTGGCCAATTTTCATTTCAAGCAGTGACATTCACACACACTGGACTGAGCTCCTCAAGTGATTCCTCAAGGAAAAAAAACAGAAAAGGAAAGCAGATGGTTGTGGAGCCTTATGTCAGCAAATATGCAGTGCAGTCTCTTAGCTAAATGGGTAAATACACTTCACTTCAATTCTGCAAGTGAATTGTGGGAGAATCTTTTGACTGGACAAACTTGAGCCGGAAGAATTGACCAGGATAACTCTCATTCTATAGCTTTTCCCTTGACCCCACGTTCTAACTGGATGTGAATTGTTCTCATTCCATATGTTCCTCCACTTATACATTTTGAAGCAGTCCCACTTCTATTCTAATAGAAGTACGGCCTCGTTCCAACATATTTCCATCATTTTCTTGGCAACTATAACAAAAATGCTGTTGCTGTGGTCTTCTGTGATTTTTTGTTTTGTTTTCTACACTGCCTCTTCTATTTTGTCCTTGTATTTTCAAGTGGCCTTTTGTACTCAACAAATACACCAATCCAATCTGAGCTTCAACATACATGGAGTATGTTGATAATCCAAAATGGGACATAGAATAAGGAAAACAGTTTTAATTAAATCCGAGCACATGCTGAGTTCCACCTAAAAGTGGTGCAGAAATATTTGAATTCAAAATGCTTTGACTTTATAACGCTCTGTTTTCAAGTCCTAATCATCTGTTCCAATATCCAATAAGGAAATATCTTGTTGCCATTTTAACCTTAATGAAAATATTCCAAGCTTGAAAGTCAGAAAAATGATTCCACCAAACTATTTACCTTCTTCCCTTCCCTTCACTAGACATGACCTCCGTGCAAATATTCCTACATTTAGTAAGGGAAAATGAAGACCTCTGTCAGTAGCCAATCACAATACGGGAGAGAGGCCATTTTTTTTGCATAAATTTGCATCTTCCTGTGGCCAGTTGATGGCTAAAATTTTGGATTCTAGCAACCGTTTTATAACTCAGCAAAGGAAAAATCTTCCACGTTCCTTTGGTTTCCTATTTGAATCGTGTGCTTATTCTATTTGCTAGTGAGCGCCTGTTACTCATCCCAGCTTCTGCCAACCTAGCAGTTCAAAAGCACGTAAAAATGCAAGTAGAAAAATAGGGACCACTACGGTGGGAAGGTAACAGCGCTCCGTGTGCCTTTGGTGTCTAGTCATGCCGGCCACATGACCACGGAGACGTCCTCGGACAAACGCTGGCTCTTCGGCTTTGAAACGGAGATGAGCACCGGCCCCTAGAGTAGGAAACGACTAGCACGCATGTGCGGGGGAACCTTTACCTTTACCTTTTTTATGTTGATTTATTCCCCCCCCCCGTTGGCTAAGAAACCAAAGATATTTACTAAACATTTTAGAAAAGACAAACAGTAGAGATCCAACACAATAAAGAGAATGAGAAACCAAATTAGTAAGCAGGGGATCAAAAGCATCTAGGGCGTCATAGTTTTCCAATATATTTTTAATTAATTCTGATCAGTTGAACATGACCTGTCTCTTTAGAATAAGAAACGAAGCACTAAGCAAGGATAAATGTCAGAAACTATGGTCAACACAGTAGGAACCCCCAGATCAAGTAATACATTACAAAAGATCTGCTCTGATTTGAATATAGGTTGGTCCTTGACTTACAACAGCTTATTTGGTGACAGTTCAAAGTCACAGTGGCATTGAAACAAGTGACCTATGACCGTTTTTCACACGACCATTGCAGCGTCCCCACGTTCGTGGGAATCAAAATTCAGACGCCTGGCAACTGACTCACATTTATGACGGTTGCCGTGTCTCCCGGAGTCATGGGATCCCCTTTTTGCGACCTTGTGGCAAGCAAAGTCAATGAGGAGGCCAGATTCAGTTAGCAATCGTGCAAGGGAGGTCGTAAAATGGAGCAAAACTCACTTTTAATGACCATCTCACTTAATAACCAAAATGTTGGAGGTCAATTGTGGCCATATGTGGAGGACCATCTGTATCCCATGAAATGGAAATAGAGACCCTGTCTGTTAATCATCATCATCATCATCATCATCATCTGAATATTGGATGGCACAGAAATCCCTATCTCGAATCATAGCCCAGGAATGTCCCCCCCCAATATGAATTAAATTCTACGTCAGATTTGCAAAATGCAGAGTAACAAACTTGATTTTCTGTTCAATATGCACAACTCAGTTCCGGGACTTTTAAGCCATTTCTTACCAAATTAAAACAGCTTGATTTAATTTCTTTTCTCATCTGTGTATGGACATCACTGCAGTCATAACAATAACCCACCAGCTATGCAGGAATACGATCTGGAAATTGTGTACGTTCAGAATAACGGGAAATGGTGGATTACGGATCCACTTAGCAGTCTTATTTTCAACGTTTTTTTTTAATTATTATTAGTGTTTTGCCATTCTCCTCCTCCTTCTTCTCCTCATTATTTCTGCTGCTTCTCCAACCTCACGCCTCAACTGTGTTATTAACATAGGGGTTTTGTCTTGTTGTATCAGCTGCGACAACCTCTCTTGTCCTTCCTGCAGAAACACCAACTGTGAGCAACATCAGAAACTCTGAATCTGGCCTTTTGCTGCATTGTGTTTTTGCTGCTACATGGGTGGAATGCAAACTATTTTTGGATGCGGGACCAACAATGCACTTCAAGAGCATTGTGTAAACATTCTGCCTGGAAATTGCCTTTTCAGTAGCGATCCTCACACAGCGTGATGTGTAAATTTCATAAGTTGGCCCTTATATTTATAACAGGTACGAGCAAAGACGCTTTGGCAGTGCATAGAAATAACGCATTATTTTCTTGCTTTTCACCGCTGAATTTTAATATTCGCTGAAGTCAAGGAACTTTCAGCTGTTAGTGCAAAGATTGTATTCTCCAAAATAGCTTTGCTGCCCAGATTTACTGCTGGAACAAGCAGATCTAATTTGGTAGAACATCTTTATGAAAATCTGTGGCGAGTTATAATTTGCTTGAAATACGAATACCCCTTCTTCAGTTTTAAAGCTCTAATCCTTGGTGACCCGTAGATTTGAGCAAATATCTCCAGCTATAGCCAGCCGTACCAACAGGCTGAAGAACAGCTTTTATTCATGGGCTGTCAGGCTCTTGAACGGGAAATAACTCTACGTAAGATTGACTTGAGAGGCCAGCATGTTGTGCAACTAGCTCACATGGTGTAACAAGATGGTGGGTTTGTTGTCACTGTGAGTTGTGGGGGGGCACGAAGGGAGGCTCAGCCAATCTCAATGTATACATGCTTTACTTTGACAATAAAGGTTCGTTCATTCATTCATTCATTCATTCATTCATTCATTCATTCATTCATTCATTCATGTCTCACTCATCATGACCCTCATGGACCACAGCACGCCAAGCCATTCTGTCCCATGCTGTCTCTCAGAGCTTGCCCAAATTCATGTAGGAAGAGCCACGCCTTTAGGCCCTTATGAAAGATTAGGAAGGTTGGGGTCAACCGCACATCGGAGGGGGAGATGTTCCAGAGGGCAGAAGCCACAGCAGAGAAGGACCCTCCTGGACCACAGGGCTGATAGGACCACAGGGTGTCTCCTCAGCCTGGATGAGTGGTACAAGCCTATCCCAGTGGGGTGAGATGGTCCCTCAAGTAACCTGAATCCATGCCATGAAGGGCTATAAAGGGGATCACCAGCATCTTGAATTGTACCCGGAAGCAGTGGTGTTACAGGGGCCATCTTTGGGGACCCCGAAGGTACTTGCGCTGCCACGCAGTGCGTCAGCTGTAGTTTCACATTTTCCATTTCATTTCATTGCCGTCCGCAGTGATCTTGGAGCCCAAGAAAATAAAAACTATCATCGCTTCCATTTCTTCCCCTCCTATCTCCTGGAAACTGTTCAAGGAGAGAAGCAACCTACAACTAAGGAGAAATTTCCTGACAATGAGAACAAGTAATCAGTGGAACGACTTGCCTCCAGAAGCTGTGGATGCTCCAACACAGGAAGTTTATAAGAAGAGATTGGACAGCTATTTGTCTGAAATGGTATAGGGTTTCCTGCCTGAGCAGGGGGTTGGACTAGATGACCTCCAAGGTCCCTTCCAAGTCTGCTATGCTATTCTATTCTATTCTATTCTATTCTATTCTATTCTATTCTATTCTATTCTGTTCTGTTCTGTTCTGTTCTGTTCTGTTCTGTTCTGTTCTGTTCTGCTCTGCTCTGCTCTGTTCTGCTCTGTTCTGCTATGCCCTGTCCTACTCTACTCTACTCTACTCTATTCTACTCTACTCTACTCTACTCTACTCTACTCTACTCTACTCTACTCTACTCTACTCTACTCTACTCTTTGCCAGAAAGTGATGGGACTGGATGCCATGATGTTAGGTTTTTTTAAAGGAGTTCCTCTAATATTTGGTGATATATTGAAGATCTGAGGGAAAGAGTTAAGGAGTGTTTAATACTTGAAAGTAATTTATAATATGCTAGGATGTACCCAGTGCAACAAACATTGCCATCACTTTAATATGGATTTTTGTGGAACCACCATGATTAAAGGAATTTTGCACCATGTAAATGAAACAAACAAACATATTGATTCCTGAATAGCCTTGTGACATCAGTCATGGTCCCTGCTTGTCTAGAATCAATCAGAGAGGAAGGAAGCAAACTAACCTAGCAAATCTGCAGCATGTAGGGCGAATTAACTTGAAAAACCTGTTCAGAACAATTGTGGCTGAAAAAGTATAATCAAGGGTATGCATGTGCTGGGCTGTCCCCTTTCATTGCAATGTTTGGAAGATAAGATCTCATTGGTAGCAAGCACAAGTAGTGAAATGCAGAGTTGAGCCATTGTTGACAAGGATTGAAAGACTTTGGACATCGGGTCATGTCCGAAAGGTCAATAGGGTTCATTCGAACTATGGAATGACATGCAAGGTTTTCTTAAAACATCCAGTTCATAACTCATAAAAGCAAATCCACGGAAAGGATTTATTTCTCTGGCTATTTTTTGGCTATTCCCCTAGGCTTTTTGGCCAGGTAGAAAGCAGAACGAATTCATCTATGGTAGTTCATCAAAAGACGTTGAGACTCTAGAAAGAGCGCAGAGAAGAGCAACTAAGATGATTAAAGGACTGGAGGCTGAAACATATGAAGAACGGTTGCAGGATTTGGGTACGTCTAGTTTGATGAAAAGAATCTCCGCTGGAGAAGCTGATGTGGTTTTGCTTAAGGTAAAGGTAAAGGTTCCCCCGCACATGCGTGCTAGTCGTTTCCAACTCTAGGGGCTGGTGCTCATCTCCGTTTCAAAGCCGAAGAGCCAGCACTTGTCCGAGGACGTCTCCGTGGTCATGTGGCCGGCATGACTAGACGTCAAAGGCGCATGGAATGCTTTGCTTGGGGGTGTGCTATTATTTAATCCAGGTTTATATAGGTTTGATCTTTGTAGGCCACCCAGAGTCATTGCTAGGAGTTGGATAGCTCAATCAATCCCTCAGTCAATGCCAGATTTGGAATATTTTCAATCCATCCTTCAGATAGGACGATTCTCTCTCTGCTTTTCTTGTTTTCTCAAGGGACAGCTGTATCTTGTTTTTTTAAAAAAAAACAAAACAAAACACACTGCATGACAATAAGTGGTACCGGCTTGTGAAGAGTGAAATTAGCTGAGAAATTTTGGAGAATTGCTAGAATCTTCCTTCTTCCTTCCTTCGGAGTTCAACCCCAGCAAAACCTGTTTCTCCTTTCCTATGATTCTGTTCATGCCTACGATGGGGAAATGTGTTTGTTGCGTGAGTTGGCTAAAAACCGAAGAAATGTGACACAATATTTGTGTGAAAGATCTATCGTTGCAGTAGCTAAACCCCAGCAAGGCAGATTGCTTCAATTTCCCTCACAAATCCCTGTGATAAACTTGGGGTAAAGAACATAACAGTGCATCAACGACACCCATCCTACATACCAGCATGAATAAAAAGGGAACATTTAACACTCATTGTAGGAAGAATCCAGAGAGAGAAATATTTTGGGGGATATTAAAAAGGCAGAAGGGACGCAGTGGCTCAGTGGGTTAGGATGCTGAGCTTGTCAATCAGAAGGTTGGCAGTTTGGCGGGTCGAATCCCGAGTGCCGCGTAGCAGAGTGAGCGCCTGTTACGCATCCCAGCTTCTGCCAACCTAGCAGTTCGAAAGCACGTAAAAAAAGCAAGTAGAAAAATAGGGACCACGACGGTGGGAAGGTAACAGCGTTCCGTGCGCCTTTGGCATGTAGTCATGCCGGCCACATGACCATGGAGACGTCCTCGGACAAG
>NC_138206.1:119898875-119938875 GCF_964194415.1 Vipera berus | reverse complement strand
ACGTACTAATACTGTGTGTACTAACTCTCAGTACGGACCTGGGCCCATAACCAAATGTCAGTAATTGTGCAGAGGTCTCCTTGAGCTGACAAGAAGTTGCACAGACAATGAAGGGTACTGAGAGCAGTAAGAGTCACACAGTAACCACAAGAGACACTGAGTTGTGATTGTTCTGTACCAGCCTGCTACCGGCCTTGCAGAAAGGCAACCCCTGTACAAACGGCAGAGGCTGGAGAGCGTCTGAGGCTGGGAAACGTCTGCCAAGATTTATTATACAAACAAACAACAGAACAAGATATCGGAACTTTGATCCTCAAACGGAGCGGTTGCTTTCAGCAACCAGCCCTTCCCCAAACACTCCCTTTATTAGAGTTCAGGGCGTGGCCTCCCTGTGCCTCCTTCCGAGGAGTCCCACAGCCTTTCTCTGCTTGCTCCTGCTTGACTGCCTCCTGCGTCGGGCGTCCTTGAACAGGGCCAGCTGTGGGTCATCATCATCCGCACTGTCGGGCTCGCGCAGCTGAGAAGAGGGGCCTGGCTGGGGGCTCTGCGAAGCCTCCAAGCCATCATCAGCAAGTTCGTCTTCAACACCCTCCTCCTCCCCCTCGTCTGAGTCATCCGAGTCATCCGACCCGGCTGCCGGACCCACAGGCTGACCCTGAATCACAACAGTGATAAACAGAAAAAATATTTTACTTTGTGGTTGAAAAACAAAGCACGGTCAAAAATAAACAGTCCAGGTCATACACAATAGTAACAGTCCAAGTAGTAATCCAAATACAAAATCTTCTTACCGGTCCAGAGGTCAAAAACACAGTTGTTCAGGTTTAACACAGTAGTATACCAACAATAGCAGTAACAGAGTAACTAACAGTGAAAAACAGCGAAAGCAGAGAGAGAGAAGCTACGTTCCTAGCTCCCTCTTATGTCCATCCAAAAACTTACACACCCATTGGCCAATTAGCACCTTAAAGTTACAACATCATGGTTTATATATTTCCAACCCAACTAGATAGGCTATCACCATATGCCTAACAGTGCTTTTGAAAGTCAACAGTGGTTGACTTCCAGATGTTTAGCTTAAAGCTGTTATATTCCAAGTGAGTCTCCCATTCAAGTACTAAGTGCTTATTTTTGACATCAGACTTCATAATTTTTTAATATTAAGTGACCTCTTGCCTCTTACCAAAATTGTGGATTCATATAGCTACTATTCTGAGTTAGACTGATAACTGTTGATAGACCTGGAAATGTATCCCTTTGCACTGACATCTTTTTTTTAAAGAAAAAAATATCTTTGTTTAATCTTTTAACAATTTTATTCAAGTGGGTGTCGTTATCAATGTCCCGTGCTCATGAATTTTTCAATTTGCCATTTTTTCGATGTCTTCCCTGAAAAGAATTTTTTTTTGGTCCCAAAAATATCCAGGAGGTTGTAATTTTCCAATATATCATGAATTAATTACGAACAACTGAATATTTAACCCCTTTAAGAAATTCATCATCACAGTTTGTAGGAAGGACCCAGTGCAAATCACCAATTAACCCTTAAACTCCAACAGATAAAGTCCAATTGGAAACTCTATTCTGATTTGTATCCAATGGAATTGAAATGCAAACGCTAAGGAATGCATTGCCAAGTTATTTGGGGCATCAAACAGTGTTTCCATATTTTGATTCTCCATTCTTCCAATGAGACCTTCTTTCCAATAAGAAGCTTATAATGACATTGCTGCAATTAACATACTCAGAACTAATTCAATATATATGAATATATGCCATAGAAGTCTTCCCCGAAACAACATTTCATATCTTAAATATCTCCCATTGCTTTTTTTAAAAATCACTTATAATATAAAATACAAAAATACAAAAGCAAATAATAGAGAACAAAGGTAAAGGGAAGGGAAAAAGAGAAGTGTAGAAAATGGGGGGGGGGAAGAAAAAAAAGACTTGACTCCCTCGGTTGCAGTAAATTAAGGCATTTACATCAAACTTCAACTTTTTACATGGGCATAGTAGTATGAAGGGACACAGTGGCTCAGTGGGTTAGGACGTTGAGCTTGTCGATCAGAAGGTCGGCAGTTTGGCGGGTCGAATCCCGAGTGCCGCATAACAGAGTGAGTGCCTGTTACTCATCCCAGCTTCTGCCAACCTAGCAGTTTGAAAGCACGCAAAAATGCAAGTAGAAAAATAGGCACCACTACAGTGGGAAGGTAACAGCGTTCCATGCGCCTTTGGCGTCTAGTCATGCCGGCCACATGACCACGGAGACGTCCTCGGACAAGCGCTGGCTCTTCGGCTTTGAAACGGAGATGAGCACCGGCCCCTAGAGTCGGAAACGACTAGCACGCATGTGCGGGGGAACCTTTACCTTAGTAGTATGAACTAGTCACTTGAGCATCAACAAATCAATCTAAGCCGTAAAACCCAAAATAAAAATAAAACACTGTTGTTGTTGTTTTCACCTCAAGCACAAAGTCCAAAAGCAGTTTCCAGGCAGAAACCAAAGGACGCATATTCTTTTCTTTTATCAAAACAGTCAATTTAGCCATCTCTGCTAATTCCATCAACTTTTGTAACTATTCGTCCATGATGGGAAACGAGACATCCTTCCATTGTTGTGCTTTAGAGTGGTTTTGCTGCCATCAACATATATACAAAATGAGAGTTCCCACCACTAAAACAAGAGCACTAAAATGTCTTCAGCTTTTCAACCACTTCCCTTCTTTGTATTCTGCTCAGGCACCTCAAGATCTTGATACCTACCTGAGTATATTTTATGCCTTTTGTCATTCCCCCCCCCACCCTCCTCTCCTTCCCACAGCTGGCTTTAATCTGCTTTTTTTTTGGAAAAGACTTTCGCTGTTTAAAGGAAACCTTTTTGCCTTTTGCAGATTAATTGCAAGTTAACTAATGGCCGTTCTTCTAAAACGGGCAGTGCCCCGTTCCCTTTTGTGGCATTTTAAGGGAGAATTTGTAATAATCGTTTAAATAACCTGCTGAGAACTGACCTTCCTTCCCTTCTTGGCTCAAATTCTTCTGCAACTAATCTTTTTTTTTTTTTTTGAGAAATGCCCTTTTCTGAAATTTAATGGACTTGGGTGGATTGTCTAGGTAATTTCCCACTTACATGGAGCCTGATAACATTGCGCTTGCGGTTCCTAAGCAGTTTGTCAATGCCTCTATCCACTAACCTGGTCAGTTCACGGAATGGGGCAGTGTTAAATCAAGGGCTGATTCTACTCCCGTTGCCTCCTTGACTAACAGTTCTCAGACATAATCGTTAATCGTCTCCATAAATTTTGCCTCTTGTTATGATCTATTTGCCCAGCCAATGTGAGTAGAATTGAGGAGTCTTGTTGCTCTTTTCTCTCTCTGCATCCCTGAATTCTTTCAATTTTCCACGTTCCCCCCCCCCGCCCGTTTCAAGATCACCTTGGAGGGGGAGTGATGCTGAGATTGTCTTTAGTATCATATTATTTTATGCTCTGATAAATTATGACACTCTAACCGATGGTGTCCCTTTTGTGGCTTCTAATTTTTTGCATTCCTTCAGCTGATTCACACAGGCGTGTTTACAGTTGCCCACATTGGTCCTCATTTCTGTTACAAACATCCTGACTTTTAACTGGCAAATGTCCTTTCCTCCTAGTTGTAGACTACTTACTCCTAGGGCAAATTAAAAAGACTCTTGTTTTCTTTTGGGTTCAGCTATGGCTTGCTACTTTGATCCATATAAATGTCTTGACATTTAACTTGCAGACTCAAAAGGGCTCTCCTCCTAGTTGTAAACTACTTACTCTAGGCTGAATTAAAAAGACTCTTGTTTTCTTTTGGGTTCAGCTACAGCTTGCTACTTCGATCTGTATGGAATTAACATTCCTAGTTGGATTTCTTGATTTTGAAGTTCAGTATGATTTGCTTGAATTGTTCAGATTGAAGGGAGGAACCTCACAATGCTGTGTATATCTTCTCATAAGGAAATCCTTTTGTCACTAGCAGTGATGATGTTACCTAGTTTGGGTCATGAAACATCTGCAAGAAAACAAGCAAGCTCAGAGAGCACCAAGGATCCCACAGTTGTCGTCGTCCTCCTCCTCTCCATAAACCCCACTCCCTTCTAGCACTGACGATGTTACCTAGTTGGGTCATGAAATCTCTGCAAGAAACCCACCAAGCTCAGAGAGCACCAAGGATCCCACATTCCTCCTCCTCCTCCTCCTCCTCCTCCTCCTCCTCCCCCTCCCCCTTAATGATGTTCCTTAGTTGGGTTGTAATGTATATGTACAAACGTTATTAACAAGTTAGAACCATTTATTCCGCTTATTTCTATGAGGTAAACACCACTGACAGGGAAACACGCGGGAACTTTGACAGCTGTCAAAGTTCCCCGCCAGGGCGCAGGCGCAGCCATTTGACAGCTCGCGGCTGTCAAAACACCAAGCCGGCTCACCATGCGGATAGACGAACTGTCAAAGACGCGACGGCAGTGATTGGTCCGGCTAGACGCGGCGCCAAAAGGAATGACCCTGATTGGACCACACTGACAGCTGCCGGCTATAAAAGCCGGACATGTTATTCTGTTATTTGCCTTGTTCTAAAATAAATCCTAGTTAGTAACCTGTCGTCCCGAGTGGTCCTTCGGCTACTTCACTGGCGACGAGGATGGGATCGCTCCGGAGCTGAAGTCACGGCCGAGGAAGGGAATTCCCGGCCAAGAGCTGTCACTGGAAGTTTTAACTTCCGAACGGAGCGAGGCCAGAACCGGATGACATGGCCAACTTCGGGCGTGTGAGGGAATTCGATACCCGCCATCCGGAGAGATGGCAGTCCCACCTGGGACAGGTCGAGGGGTTCCTCCTCGTCAGTAAAATTACCGACGACAGAGCAAAGGCCGCCGCCCTCCTGTACATCAGCGGGCCCCCGGTATATGATGCCGCCGTCGGGCTGTTCAGCCCGGTGCCCATCACGGAAGTCTCCTACACGGACCTGGTCGACCAGCTCAACAAACATTACATGCCAGCTCGCTCAGAGCTGTACTGGCGAGTGCAATTTGCCCAGAAGAAGCAGCGACCGGACGAGCCCGCAAACGACTTCATCGCCGGGGTCAGGCTTGCCGCTCGCAACTGCAGCTTTCCTGACCTGGAAGATCGCATTCGGGACCAAGTGGTAATAGGCTTAAGGGATGAACGTCTCCAGAAAAAACTTACATCAAAGCCCGACATGAGCCTAGCCGAACTTACCCGAGAAATAATGGCCTATGAATACAACCACAAGAAAAGACCGACCACATCAACACCGGAAAGTCCGGCAACCGTATACCACGAAAACGCAACACTCAGTGACAGCGACGAGTCAGTAGACTACACGGACGGAGAGGCCCTACAACGCAGAATGGAGCGACGACAACAGTGAAGAAACGACACATCAGACCGCCAAAGAGCCAGAAACCCCCTGCCACCACGACACGATCAACGGGCTTCCTGCGCCAGCTGCGGGGGCAACCATGCCAGGGGAAGCTGCCGGTTCCGAAACGCAAAATGCCACAATTGCGGTAAAACCGGCCACATCAAGCCCGTGTGCAGAAGCCGGCCCCGCGACAACGTGCATGATCTGGAGGCTAACCCCCCAGGTAGGCGAACCACCCATGTCAACAGGGAAGGAACTCCAGGGGACCTAGTAGAAACGATAGACAAGGTGCACAGCCTAAGCCCAAAAGTAAAGATCAGGGTAAAAATTCAAGGAGTCACCTGCAACATGGAGGTGGACAGCAGTCTCCTTAATATCGTTTAAAACATATCAGGAGATATGCCAACAGAGTCATAGGGAAATTCCCCTTAAAAAAACCCAGGTCCACTTAGCAGACTTCCAAAAAACCCCCATTCCACTAGAAGGAAAGGCTAAGGTCGCAGTAGAATACAAAAAATTCAAGGGACCCTTGGAAGTCTTAGTGACTCCAGGAAACCGCACCAACCTAATCGGGCTGAACTGGTTCAGCCCCCTGGGCATCGCCATTACTGGAGTAAACACAGTACAAGCCTTAAGCCTCAAAGCCGTCTGCAACAAGTATGCAGACGTCTTTGATGGCACACTGGGAAAATACACCGGCCCTCCCATCTCTTTAAAATTAAACCCAACCATCCAACCCATAAAAATAAGGGCTAGGAGGGTTCCATTCGCTCTCAAAGAAAAAATAGAGAACGAATTAGAACGCCTCGTAAGACTAGGGGTACTGGAGCCTACCGAAGGGGGAAGCTGGGAGACACCAATAGTCACCCCAATGAAACCTAACGGAGAAATCAGATTATGTGCAGACTATAAGGCGACCCTTAATCTAGCTCTAAGCCCCCATGCTTACCCGGTGCCAGCGGTAAGGGACGTCCTCGCTTCCATCCGCTCCGGTGCCATTTTCGCAAAACTTGATCTGACGCAGGCGTACTTGCAACTGCCTGTCACAAATGACACCGCGGAAGCTCAAACAATTGTCACGCACCGCAGAGCTTTTAAAGTGAAAAGACTTCAATTTGGCATATCGGCAGCCCCGGGTATATTCCAAGGGATCATGGAAAAAACATTAAAAGGAATACCCGGGGTCTGCCCCTATTTCGACAATGTTCTCATCGCCGGAGAAAACGAAGCAAACTTAGCTGACAGACTGTCAGCTGTGCTGAGCCGGCTCAGAGAAGCCGGTCTCAAACTAAAACGAGAAAAGTGCTCCATCGGAGTCACTACCACAGAGTTCCTAGGGTACAAAATAGACGCCCAGGGCATCCACCCCACCACAGAAAAATTAAAAGCTATTCAAGCAGCTCCCAGTCCGAAAAATAAACAAGAACTCCAAGCCTTTTTGGGATTATTAAACTTCTATCATGCCTTCCTTCCCCACAAAGCCACTATAGCCGAGCCTCTCCACAGGCTCCTGGACAAGGGCACTGCCTGGTCCTGGACCAAAACGCATGAAAATAGCTTCCAGTCATTAAAAAATATTATTTGTGACAGTTCAACTGTCACACTCTTTAGAGAAGACACACCAGTATGCATCGCTTGCGATGCATCTCCCTATGGAATTGGGGCAGTGTTAAGTCACCTGTACAAGGATGGCACCCAAAGACCCATAGCCTTTTATTCCCGCACACTTTCAAAAGCTGAAAGAAACTACGCGCAAATCGACAGAGAAGCACTAGCAATAGTCGCAGGGGTAAAAAAGTTCCATGACTATCTCTATGGCAGACCCTTTACTATATTCACGGATCACAAACCCCTGCTAGGGATATTCACCTGGGACAAAACAACCCCACAGATTCTATCACCAAGAATACTGCGCTGGTCAACCTTCTTGTCAGCATATTCATACAAATTGATACACAAACCAGGGAAGGAATTAGGACACGCAGACTGCCTCAGCAGACTGCCCATTCAAAGCAATGACACGGACCCAGCACCTGCAGGGCTCATTCTGGCAATTTCTCAACTTCCAGACTGCCCCCTTTCCGATAAAATCATAGCTAAAAATTCAGCTAAGGACAAAGTACTGAGCAGAATTCTTAGGTGGACAACCACAGGATGGCCAACCAAAAATCCACACCCCCAATTCCAGCCATACTATAACAGGAAAAACGAAATGTCATCACACTTGGGATGCCTTCTGTGGGGAAACAGAGTAGTGATACCAGACAAAAACATAGCACAAACACTAGACACCTTACACGAAGGTCATCCAGGCATAGTTAAAATGAAAGCTCTAGCCAGGAGTTATGTGTGGTGGCCAGGCATAGATAAGGATATAGAAAAATACGTGGGAGGGTGCTACCCCTGCCAAACAACAAGAAGCGAACCACCCCAAGCCCCAGTACATAGATGGGAAACAACAAAAAACCCATGGTCACGCATACATCTAGATTTTGCAGGACCAATCCAGGGGCAGAATTTCCTAATAATAGTTGACAGCTACTCAAAATGGCTAGAAGTAATCCCTCTTAGGAAAACCACTTCAGGAGCAACCATACAAGCCCTTAGAAAGATCTTCGCCACCCACGGCCTCCCAGACACCATGGTTTCAGACAATGGACCACAATTCACCTCTCGTGAATTTCAGATGTTCGCTATGAAGAACTGTATTAGACTGGTCACGTCTGCTCCGTTCCACCCATCGACGAACGGGATGGCTGAAATTATGGTGCGCTCAACTAAAGAAGCATTAAAAAAGTTCGTAAAGGGGAACTGGCAGCGTCGACTCAGCCAGTTCCTAATGGCACAACACTCAACTCCCTGTACAACAACCGGCAAAACGCCAGCGGAGCTAAGATGGGGAAGGAGACTGATAACGCGGCTTGACAGACTGCATCCCGACACGTACATTACAGAGCCGGATCACACCCCCCCCACCCCGTACATTTAAACCTGGGCAAATGATCTGGGCACGATCATACACATCCAAAAACAAATGGGTCCAAGGGACTGTGTTACAACAAACAGGACCCATTTCCTATTTAATACACACACCTACGGAAGGCAACCTACGACGGCACATAGATCAGCTCAGGCCAAGACAACCACAACACCACCCAGACCTTCCCCCACCAGACAGCCAAACCCCACCCCCCCTGGACATTATACCTGCACCAGATCAGGAGGAAGGGGAACAAGGAAACATACCACCACCGGAACAAGACAACGCGCCACCCCCAAGAGGTTCCAATAGAAACAGAAGAGCACCAGCGTATTTAAGGGACTATGAATGGGCCGGCTCCAACAACCAACAAGGGGGAGGAAACAATCCAGGGGAGGGGTAAGGGGTGTAATGTATATGTACAAACATTATTAACAAGTTAGAACCATTTATTCCGCTTATTTCTATGAGGTAAACACCACTGACAGGGAAACACGCGGGAACTTTGACAGCTGTCAAAGTTCCCCGCCAGGGCGCAGGCGCAGCCATTTGACAGCTCGCGGCTGTCAAAACACCAAGCCGGCTCACCATGCGGATAGACGAACTGTCAAAGACGCGACGGCAGTGATTGGTCCGGCTAGACGCGGCGCCAAAAGGAATGACCCTGATTGGACCACACTGACAGCTGCCGGCTATAAAAGCCGGACATGTTATTCTATTATTTGCCTTGTTCTAAAATAAATCCTAGTTAGTAACCTGTCGTCCCGAGTGGTCCTTCGGCTACTTCATGGGTAATGAAATATCTGCAAGAAAACAACCAAGCTCAAGGACCCCGCAGTTGTCTTCTTCTTCTTCTTCTTCTTCTTCTTCTTCTTCTTCTTCTTCTTCTTCTTCTTCTTCTTCTTCTTCTTCTTCTTCTTCTTCTTCTTCTTCTTCTTCTTCTTCTTCTTCTTCTTCTTCTTCTTCTTCTTCTTCTTCTTCTTCTTCTTCCTCCTCCTCCTCCTCCTCCTCCTCCTCCTCCTCCTCCTCCTCCCCCCAAACCCCACTCCCTTCTAGCACTGGTGATGTTACCTAGTCTGAGTAATGAAGTGTCTGCAAGAAAACAAGCAACCTCAGAGAGCAGCAAGGAGCCTTCAAATCCTGTTGCGTTCAACAGAGTTTATTTCCAGGTGACTGGTCTTAGAGAATGAAATGATCGTGTTTTGCTCCCTTATTGCATCACTTAGTCCTTCCAAACCAGGCAACCATATTTCTGCTTTGAAATGAGTCCATCAAGAGAAGATGAATTGCAACAGATGACGGCAGGAAGCAAGCTGTGAAGATGAGAAGTGTTCAGGATCCTGTGTCTCAACTTTAAATAGCAACCCATTTACCCATTAAAATATAGATTTATTTATTTATTTATTATTTATTTTATTGGATTTATATACCGCCCCTTTCCCAAAGGACTTAGGGCGGTGTACAGGGCAGTTAAAACATGGTATACAAAGTTAAAAAATAAATTAAATTAAGTTAGCCCTAACAAGACAAATTATTATTATTATTATTAATTTTATTTGTATACATTTAAAAGTAATAAAAACCCAACCCCATCCCATCAGGCCAGGCCAGCTTGTTCAAATTCTAAAGTTTAAAATCCCAATCCCACAGTCCAGGCCGGCAAGGTCAAATAACCAGGTTTTCAGGTCGCGGCGAAAAGAGCGAAGGTCGGGAGCCAAGATGTCTCTGAGCCGAGCTTAACTCTGTTGACTACAGAGATATGTTGGTGTGATTGTCCTCTTTACCTTCTTCCCGTATTGTTTTATAATTTCCTGCTCTTGCCAACCTCCTTGAGATTTCATGGGAGGTTTCCATCTAGAAAGAGTACAGAGAAGAGCAACAAAGATGATTGCGGGACTGGAGGCTAAAACATATAGGGAACGGTTGCTGGAATTGGGTATGTGTAGTTTAATGAAAAGGGACGTGGTGGCTCAGTGGGTTAGGACGCTGAGCTTGTCGATCAGAAGGTCGGCAGTTTGGCGGGTCGAATCCCGAGTGCCGCGTAACAGAGTGAGCGCCTGTTACTCGTCCCAGCTTCTGCCAACCTAGCAGTTCGAAAGCACGTAAAAATGCAAGTAGAAATATAGGGACCACTCCGGTGGGAAGGTAACAGCGTTCCGTGTGCCTTTGGCATCTAGTCATGCCGGCCACATGACCACGGAGATGTCCTTGGACAAGCGCTGGCTCTTCGGCTTTGAAACGGAGATGAGCACCGGCCCCTAGAGTCAGAAACGACTAGCACGCATGTGCGGGGGAACCTTTACCTTTACCTTTACCTTAGTTTAATGAAGAGAAGGGTGAGGGGTGACATGATAGCAGTTGTTGTGACTCAGGGCCAGCCGGTGGGTTCGGCAGCCGGCTCAGATGTATCGGATGACTCAGATGAGGGGGAGGAGGGAGACGAACTGGCTGATGATGGCTTGGAGGCTTGGCAGAGCTCCCAGCCGGGGCCCTCTTCTCAGCTGCGTGAGCCCGATAGTGCGGAGGATGATGACCCACAGCTGGCCCTGTTCAAGGACGCCCGACGCAGGAGGCAGTCGAGCAGGACTAAGCAGAAAAAGGCTGCGGGTCTCCTCGGGAGGAGGCACAGGGAGACCACGCCCTGAACTCTAAATAAAAGGAGTGTTTGGGGAGGGGCTGGTTGCTGAAAGCAACCCTTCCGCTTGAGGATTCAAGTTCCTGTGCTTTTGGTTTCTTGTTCTGTTGTTTTGCTTGTGAATTAAACTTGGCAGACGCTTTGCAGCCTCAGACGCTCTCCAGTCTCTACTGCTTGAACAGGGGTTTGCCTTATTACAAGGCCGGTAGTTGGCTGGTTCAGAACAGCAGTGTTCCAATATTTCAGGGGCTACCACAAAGAAGAGGGAGTCAAGCTATTCTCCAAATCACCCGAAAGCAGGACAAGAAGCAATGGATGGAAACTAGTCAAGGAGAGAAGCAACCTAGAACTAAGGAGAAACTTCCTGACAGTTAGAACAACTAACCAGTGGAACAACCTGCCTCCAGAAGTGGTGAATGCTCCAACACTGGAGGTTTTTAAGAAGAGACTGGACAGCCATTTGCCTGAAATGGTATAGGGTTTCCTGCCTTAGCAGGGGGTTGGACTAGATGACCTCCAAGGTCCCTTCCAACTTATTATTATTATTACTGACCCTAATTAGGGGACGCGGTGGCTCAGTGGGTTAGGACGCTGAGCTTGTCAATCAGAAGGTCGGCAGTTTGGCGGGTCGAATCCCGAGTGCCGCGTAACAGAGTGAGTGCCTGTTACTCGTCCCAGCTTCTGCCAACCTAGCAGTTCGAAAGCACGTAAAAATGCAAGTAGAAAAATAGGGACCACTCCGGTGGGAAGGTAACAGCGTTCCGTGCGCCTTTGGCGTCTAGTCATGCCGGCCACATGAACACGGAGACGTCCTCAGACAAGCGCTGGCTCTTCGGCTTTGAAACGGCCCCTAGAGTCGGAAACGACTAGTACGCATGTGCGGGGGATCCTCTTTACCTTACCTTTACCTAATTAGCTTTTTTCTTAGTTCAGCCAAGATGGATTCAAGAGCCTTTAAAGGTTTCATTCCTTGCTACTCTATCGCAGAAATAATTCAAATTTATTTCAAATTTACTTCTACTCTACACACTTTCATGTTAAAGGCTATGCTTCTGCCATAAAACTTCCTTGGTGGGTTTCTTTTCACCTTCTCTTATATCCTCATATCCAAGTAATTTTGAGTATGGATGATTTTTTTATTTCACCTTAATAATGCATGTACTCCCCCCTCCCATCAGAGCTACCTATCTACCAATCTATTTGCTTCTTGGAATAGTGTACAACTGGTTTAAAATTGGGCATGGGGAGATTCAGGTTCCAAGTCCATCATTGTTGGGTGGCTTTGGCCAAAGAAGACCCATTCAGCACAACTTTTCTCCTGGGTCTAGGCCAGGGGTAGGCAACTTCGGCCCTTAGGTGACTCGTGGACTTCAATACCCAGAATTCCTGAACCAGCCATTCTGACTCAGGAAATCTGGGAGTTGAAGTCCACAAGTCATCAAAGAGCCAAGGTTGCCTACCCCAGGTTTAGGTCAACCCGCCATGGGATAATGCGCTGAGACAACTTAACACACAAGATACCTGTTTTCTAGACCTGTTCCTCTCCTAATATTATTAGTAATATTATTAATATCATTAATGGTATTGTGGTTATCTCACGGTGAGTTGGCCGTGATGGGTCGTGCCTTTCTGCTTTCTCCCAAGGCTATTATTTGCGATGATAACACAAGCCTGGTGTATTGTTGTAGGCCTATGAGGAAGTGTGGGACTCTTAACAGTAAAGACATAGATTAAAAATTGCAAAAACCCAGCGTTCCAACATTTCCCTGATTTTTATTTTCTTATAAAAATAGACTCAGAGAAAACCCTGACTTAAATTGACCATAACATCTGTTCTTAATGTGTTTACTTGTAATATAGCCATTATTTTTAGTCCAAACCACAGTGGGCTCACCTCTCTTTTTATCAAGATCTTTTGTTGCTTTCAGCCTTTTGAGAGTGTTGGGCTGTCGTGGAACAACACCTCCTGCTTGGAAGCAGGATTACCAAGAAAACTGAAAGCCGGGTGCCAACGGTGAACATTTCCACTGTCACGCACAAATGCTCAGAAAGTGCGTCTCCCAGCATTTTCACAGACCTACTTGCGCAGATTTAAAAAGTGATTAAGGCTGGCAAATTACTGCTAAGGTTTTACATCTCTCTGTCTTGAGGATGCTTCAACAACGGAGGGGCTTACCTGAAGCAGTGTGACTTTGACAAAGGAATAGAACAGAACAGAACAGAACAGAACAGAACACAACACAACACAACACAACACAACACAACACAATACAATACAATACAATACAATACAATACAATACAATACAACAGAACAGAACAGAATAGAATAGAAACATAGTTGGAAGGGACCTTGGAGGTCATCTAGTCCAACCCCCTGCTCAGGGAGAAAACACTACACCATTTCAGACAAATGGCTGTCCAGTCTCTTCTTCGAAACTTCCAGTGTTGGAGCATTCATAGCTTCTGCCCAAACTCACTGACAAAACTATGTCTTCAGGGTCTTTTGAAGGAGTATCAAGATGGGGATCCATTTTACCATATCGCTTCAGAGATGATCTTCCACAGGGAGGGAGCCATCGTGAAGAAGGCTCTTCTTGGTCCCACTAGATCGATCTTCTTAAGAGAGGGGACCCATAACATATTAGTTAGACAGTTAGAACAATCAACCAGTGGAACAACCTGCCTCCAGAAGCAGTGAATGCTCCAACACTGGAAGTTTTTAAGAAGAGACTGGACAGCCGTTTGTCTGAAATGATATAGGGTTTCCTGCCTGGGCAGGGGGGTTGGACTAGATGACCTTCAAGGTCCCTTCCAACATCATCATCATCATCATCATCATCATCATCATCATCATCATCATTATTGTTGTTGTTGTTGTTGTTGTCGTCATCGTTGTCGTTGTCATTATCGTTGTCATTGTTGTTATTCTTATTGTTATTTCTTGCCTCCCTGCTCTGGTGAGTTGGGTAGATGTAATTGTGAAAAGACGCTCTTTCAAATAGGCAATCAAGGAAGTCTTCAGCTGCACATCTCACCCAACTCTCATAATTTTTTTTTGCAGCTTCTCCTTAAAACCATGGTGTTGACCTTGTTGATCGGCCCCCAAGTGCCTTTGTTCACTCAGGGAGACAGTAGAAGAGGGCCACCCGAGCTTGGTAAGATCTATGCCGGCTGTTGAGGTCTACAGCTCGGATAATTGAAATGTTCAACTTCTGAAAATAGAGTGAGCCTTGTTATTTTTCTCCTTAGCACGACACTCTAGGTTTCATGCTTTTAATCACCATCTGCTGTTCCATAAACGCCATGTTGCTCCTGATGGTCTCTCATAGCATCAGGTTTTTAATTTGCTTTTGCACTCAATGTTCATTATTGGCAATCCAGAGCATCTCATACAAGGTTTTCATTTCTCACATAGTACCTTGGGTCCTTTCATGGCAAAGAGCGGCTGCATATTACTTTTGCTTTTTTTTAAAAAATGCATTCTTCTCTCTCTCCTCTCTTTCTCTTTCCTCTCTCTCTCTCCTCTTTCTCTCTTTCCTCTCTCCTCTCTCTCTCCTCTCTCTCTCCTCACTCTCTCTTCTCTCTCTTCTCTCTCTCCTCTCTTTCTCTTTCCTCTCTCTCTCTCCTCTCTCCTCTCTCTCTCCTCACTCTCTTTGCTCTCTCCTCTCTCCTCTCTCTTTTTCCTCTCTCCCCTCTCTCCTCTCGCTCTCCTCTCTCTCTCCTCACTCCTCTCTCTCCTCTCTCTCTCCTCTCTCCTCTTTCTCTCCTCACTCTCTCCTCTCTCTCTCCTCTCTCTTCTCTCTCCTCTCTCTCTCCTCACTCTCTCTCTCCTCTCTCTCTCTTTCCTCTCTCCTCTCTCTCTCCTCTCTCTCTTTCCTCTTTCCTCTCTCTCTCCTCTCTCTCTTTCCTCTCTCCTCTCTCTCTCCTCTCTCTCTTTCCTCTTTCCTCTCTCTCTCCTCTCTCTCTCTCCTCTCTCTTCTCTCTCTCTTTCCTCTTTCCTCTCTCTCTCCTCTCTCTCTTCTCTCTCTCTTTCCTCTTTCCTCTCTCTCTTTTCTATCCTCTCTCTCTCTTTCCTCTCTGTCCTGTGTCTCCTCTCTCTCTCTCCTCTCTCTCCCTCCTCTCTCTTACACATAGACCTTTTGTCTCTGATACACACAAATATACACAGGACGCCTTATACACAGACACACAGAGAAACATACATTTTATTCTTTAAGGCAATAAAAGGGTGGCCGAAAGCCTATGAAATGTTTGCCTAGCAACCCCAGCAACAGCATTTTCCCCTGTAGAACATAAAAGACTGAATAGTAATAGACTTGGAGAAAACCTTGGGAGAATCGCTGGGAGGCCACAAAATATTGGAAAGTGAAATATAGAAAGAAATTAAGAAGCCAGTGGCCAATCTCCGAGGTTCATGAAATAGTAGGAATATACTTTCTCTCATAACTTCCACGTGCTCCACTAATGGCCAGGACTGTTGCATTTAACCCTGGTGAATTTGCTCGCTTCTAGCAAATTATGCCCGGACACTGTTTGAAAATTTCCACCCAGGTCAAAGCAGCCTAGCTACACAGAAGCTTCCCACGGCAAACATTACAGAGCTCAAGCTGAGGATACAATGCCTCAGATATTTACTCTGGAGAAGGACATTCTCCAACTTAAGAGGGGGAGACAGAATTCCCTTTTCTGTAAAAGCTTTATTTAAGATAATGCTCCCTGGTCCCATTTCTGGAGCTGACGAGTTAATATTCCAGAGTCACTGGTTGATGTTTTCTTAATGAAAGGTAATGGCTGGGAAAGAATTGGGATTTCACTGGGATGCTTTGGAATTCAAGGACCATGGAAATGATGATGATGAGGCATGTTCCTGACCCCCAGTGGAAGATATATGTACTGTACCAGAAGGGGAAAAAAAAGGAGTAAATTGAGTTTTGAACTAAATAAAGGCATTTAGATGGTGAAGGAATCTGCTTTCTGGAGATATACGGAGGCATGGGGAAGCATGAATATCTACGTGTACATTTGGAAAGGAATCAACAGCTAAGTTCTTGTCTTCTGCTGAGAAAGTCAGCTAAATTTTAGTGGAATTTCTCCAAAAACTTGATCTTCTCCTCAGGCATATGGCGCATGAAAGAATCTCTTTTCTGAAGATCTAAGAAGTCCTGTGGAAGTATGGATATCTACATGTACATTTGGAAAGGAAACAACAGCTACGTTCTTGTCTTCTGCTGAGAAAGTCAGCTAAATTTTAGTGGAGTTTCTCCAAAAACTTGATCTTCACCTCAGACATATGGAACATGAAAGAATCTCTTTTCTGAAGATCTAAGAAGTCTTGTGGAAGCATGAATATCTACGTGTACATTTGGAAAGAAAACAACAGCTATGTTCTTGTCTTCTGCTGAGACAAGTAGCTAAATCCTGGTAGAGTTTCTCCTACAACTTGATCTTCTCCTCAGGCATATGGCACATGAAAGAATCTCTTTTCTGGAGATCTAAAGTGTCCTATGGGTGCATGACTATGGTATGTGCATATCTCGAAAGAAATCAACAACTAAGTTCTTCTGCTGAGTAAGGCACCTAAATCCTGATTGACCTGGTCTTGGAACTTGATCATCTCCTGAAAAGTATCAGTAGGGCAGAGTTGGATTCACGATTCTGACACCAACAGTCCACCTCCTCAGCAACCCTGTGTGGCCTTTAGATATTATTCCCTATATCTAAAGCAAGCTTACATGTTCCTGAAAAAAGAAAGGCTTCTACAGGGCCCAGCAATATGAGCTGTGGAACAGAACATTAAATGGGCCAAGAAGATAAATCGATAGGATAGGATTTGCATCCATGTTGGATAAAGGATGAGGAAACAAGGCTGAGCACACTGATTTAAAATGGCAACTAAGGAAGCTGCAATAAGCTACTTCCTCCCAAGGGGTCGCTGATGCCAGAGGAAAAATAATGTCTGTTATATCTGTGGGCAAACGGAGGTTGCTATAAAGCAGAATATTCCATTTAAAAATAAATAAATGCCATCTGGGTTTTTAAAAGAGATCGAGAAGCATCTCCCCCACCCAACTATATTAGCAACACCACACTTTCCAAGAAACCTTAAGCAGGATAGAAACAGGAATGAAGGTCTACGTAGATCATAGTCATGGTTGTCCCAAAGGTGCTTTTTTCAGGAGGCAACTGGACTTTCTTGTTTTTCCTTTGAAGACGTTTCTCTTCTCATCTCAGAAGCTTCTTCAGCTCTGACTGGATGGGGGGAATGAAAGGATTTATACTCCTCACAGACTGCTGGTCATTTGCCTTCTTTTAGAGAGTCGTTGAGGCCACCTGGAGGTTTGTCCATGTCCTTGGGGCCACCTGAGTGCTGCAACAGAGGGCCAGGGATACAACACCATCTATCTCCAGTCTACAACACAGTCCTTTCAACAGTTCCAAGAAGGCTACCCAGGTGACCCTGATGGCACAGATAAACCTTCAGGTGGCCTTAACGACTCTATAAAAGAATGCAAATGACCAGCTGTCTGCGAGGAGTATAAATCCTTCCATTCCCCACCATCCATTCAGAGCTGAAGAAGCTTCTGGGATGAGAAGAGAAATGTCTTCAAAGAGAAAAACAAGAAAGTCCAGTTGCCTCCTGGAAAAGCAACAATAATGATGCCTTTGAACACTGATGGTGGAGAAGCATCTTGAGAATACCATAGAAATGGGAAAGCAAGAGAAGTTTGCCATCAAGGCAACCAGAGGGACAAGGATAAAGGCTAGATATTTGTTTTCTTATTTTCTTTCATTTTTGTAAAGAGGGTGGGGTACGAGGCACTCAGTTATTGATCAGCCAAGAAATACTGATTGACTCAGGGCTATAACAGAATAACAGAGTTGGAAGGGACCCTGGAGGTCTTTTAGTCCAAACCCCTGCTCAAGTAGGAGACCCTAGTACCATCCCAGACGAGTGGCTGTCCAGTCTCTTCTTAAAAGCCTCCAGTGATGGAGCACCCACAACTTCTGAAGGCAAGCCTTTCCACCAGTTAATTGTTCTCACTTCTTTTCGCTAGACTAGACGTACCCAATTCCAGCAACCGTTCTTCATATGTTTTAGCTTCCGGTCCCCTAATCATCTTTGTTGACCCAGCTATTGACCAGAGGAAAATCTTGTTGGTTGGTGGGTCTATGAGTTGCAAAGATAAACCCTTGTTAATGCTTATAAGCATCCTGGTATCTTAAAATAAGCTAAACATCTCACATCACTTGGGGCATGATTCAGACATGGATTCAGACAGGATGGAGATGGAAAGGCTGTTTTTCTGGAAGGTCTGAGAGAGAGAGAGAGAGAGAGAGAGAAAGAGAGAGGGGGGAGGGAGAGGGGGAGGGAGAGGGAGGGAGAGAGGTAGGGAGAGGGAGAGAGAAAGAGAGAGAGAGAACATTTTTTCTGCTTTTCATATGCCACCGAAAGGCAAACTGGAGAACATTAAGCTGGTATTGGATCCGCTTTTTTTCCAAAAACATTCATTATGAGTTAATTCATTAAGACTATTTGTTGAAGTTTCAGATATGGGGGGAAAAGTAACTCATTTGCAAGTAATTAATAGAGAATTACTTCGGCAGTACAATTTTACATGCTGATGAAACATTTATATTTGAATTACTTTTAATCCACTTAAAAGATAAACTTAGATGTTTCATTGGCAGACAAATTGGCTGTTTTGTTACTTACCAATTAACCAATACTTCCACATCTGCATTTCAGGGAAGATAAGTCCCCCCTCCCTCTCTGCCTTTCAAAATCAAAGACTTTCAGGATCATGTTCTTAAATTCTTTGTAGTCTTAATGATATGTAGAATACATTCACATACTGTATTTAGGAATCTGGCAATATGAACCCTTAATTACCTTAGACTGGCTTCAGTAATTCATAGTATGTATGCAAAACATCACAACGATGATTTAATGTTTGGCCCACTTAATACAGAAAAAAAAAATGAAAGGGAAAAAAAATAACAATGGAAACATGTTTGGCATGCAGAATTAAATTTAAATTTTCACTGCTATTTGGCTTCCTGCTTCAGATCTAGATACCGTTCCTTGGTGATGCATTTTACTAAAATCCATTGGGAATGCATAATCATCATGCATGCAGGTAGACTGTATATATACTTTGCAGCTGGAATAAAAAGTGCTTCCCAAGGCAGGAAGTTAACAGATTTGATTGTCAGTTTGCAATGTGTAGCTCAGATTTTATCTTTCTCCTGAACCCAGTGGATGAATGTAAAGATACTTGCTTCCCAGTGAGTATCACCAGCTGTCATTGACTGTTATTAGCAACAGTGGGATGCGGGCAGCACACAAAACCACTCACCCCTCTCTCCACGGAACCGGTCCCTGGTGCCCAAAAGGTTGGGGACCTCTGGACTAGATTATTGTGCAATAAATCAGCTTGACTGGAAGTTACTGTGGGATCCTGATTCTTTGCCCCTGACAAATTATAGGAACCCCAAGACAAGGTCAACTCCTAGTTCGTTCCAACAGCTTAGAGAATACAATGCTTTTTGACTCTGCTCCTGCTAAAATGGAATCACCTGGATGTTGTGCTTTGCAAATAAATCTTTTTGTAATGGTTACAAAATTGCTTTGCCCATGATCGATCAGGTCAAATGCCTCACCTCAGGAATGCCCATATAAACACCGAAGACACTTCCAGCTCCTATAATTGTCCACCCTCTAATCAGGGTCAAAAAGTGTATGTGTGCATGCTTTAAACCTGAAGTCTTCTCCCGGAGCAGAGAGACTATGGGTTGTTTACCTGCCTATAAATCCACTCGGAGCAGATTGCAGAGAACTGGCTGACGGAGAAATGATTTTTAGAGCTTTTCTGAATTTTAAGCGGTTGTGCCATTGCACTGATTCAAATAGCTGGGAACGATCTCAGAAGACGTCTATCCCAATTTCCTGACCACTGCAGTATATTCATGTACTTTGAATATGGTATGCAGTAGTGGGTGGTGTATTTTTTTTTAAAAAAAATTAACGCATTCAATTATTGCTCTCCTGCTGTCCCAGTTTGTTTGGCTGGCATCTATTCACAGAGACAAGGAAACACACTTTTCTTTCAATGCTTTGTCAGAACCATTCTTCAGCCTCAGAAAAGGAGAATAGCAGCAGGTCACACAAACACACACACACAAAATCCAGAAAAATCCAGTCTCGCCACCTTCCCAATGTCTTCTACATAATTGCCTCTGGTAGACGGTCTCTTGGTTAATTTTAGGAGAACAATGAAAACCTATTTCTCCTTGGTTTGAAAGGATGAGGTGTCTCCTTACAAAGAATTATCAGAAGCTCTTGCATTTACAGCAGGGGAGACTGTGAAGTGTGTGAATGTGTGTGTGTGTGTGTTTAATTTGTTCACATTTACGCTTCACCTTTCTGACAGTAGCTTCAAGGTTGTATGCAGCATAGAAGTCTCTCCTCCAATTTTTCCTCCATCGTCACAATAGCAAAATATGAAGTAGGTTGGAGAGAGAGAGAGAGAGAGAGAGAGAGAGAGAGAGAGAGAGAGAGAGAGAGAGAGAGAGAGAGAGAGAGAGAGAGAGAGAGAGAGAGAGAGAGAGAGAGAGAGAGTTAGTTCTCTGACTGAAGCTGGACCTGAATTAAATCTCTCGGTTTTAATCCATCTGAAGAGGTGATAGAATGCTAATGGAAAATTGAAGGAATACGCCATGCCCAGTGTCCTTTTCAAATGGAAATGACTTTCAAAAACAAAGAGGATCAGAAATCTGTTAGCCCTGATTTCAGGGTTTGGGGAAAGGCACATGTCTGGACAACCTCTGAAGCTCCATTGGCACATCCTTATTTCTATTGTCTACTGTTGAAGTGTGCTGCAGCCACCAAAAAGCCAGTGCTTTCACAGAGGGATAGAATCCAGATCATGTGAAGTGCTAATACCACTTTATCATGCCTTGGTAAGGCCACACTTTTGGAATACTGCATCCAGTTTTGGTCACCACGATATAAAAAAAGAAAGAGTGCAGAGAAGGGGGCTACACCACATGAAGAATGGTTGCAGGGTTTCTCTAATCTAGTGAGAAGAAGGACTAGGGCTGACAAGATGGCGGTCTTCCAATATCGAAGGGGTTCCCACAAAGAAGAGGACGTCAACCTATTTTCCAGAAAACAAGACAAGAAGCAATGGGTGGAAACCAATCAAGCAGAGACCCAACCTAAAAATAAGGTTGCTTCCTGACAGTGAGAACAATGGAATAGACTGCCTTTGGATGTTGTTGGTGCTTCATCAATGGAGGCTTTCTTTCACACACACACACAAACACATACACACACACACACACACACACACACAAACAAACACACACACTATTAATTTTTATAGGATTAAGAATAGGGTGGGGCTGAGGTTTGGGTTGGGGTTAGGGTTAGGATTTTTTAAAATAACATTCTTAATATTTAGCAAACAGCATGTTGTCTGGGTTCATGTATTTAAAAAAAGAATGAATAATTATGAATTATCATAAACAATATGTTAATTAATCGCTCGATGGTCTTTTTTCTTACTGGTATATATTCAAAGTTACATATCACTTTCCTTTCTCTCTAACTCGTTTTTCTAGCCATTGATAGAAATTATCCCACGTTCTAAAATACACTGAGTCTTCTTTCTCTTTTATCTTTAAAGTAAATCTGGACACTGGACCATGGGACAGGCTGGCCAGTGTGCATGCGTGTGCGTGCACACCCCCTCACTTGCACAAGTGCCTCGGCCGTAGGGTGCAAAAACAGGACGCCACACTTCAGGGTGTGAAAACAGGATGTCGCTGCTGAGCCTCGGAGCATGAAAATGGACCACTGCACAAAAATGGGCACTGCCACATCACAGGGCACAAAAATGGGCTGCTGCCACACTGCAAGGCATGAAAATGGCTGCCACCACACTGTGGGGCATGAAAATGGGGTGCCACCACACCATGGGGCACAAAAACAGGCCACCGCTATACTGCAATGTGCAAAAACAGATGCAATGTGTCACAGGGTGCGGAAATGGGCCACCACCATGCCACAGGGCACAAAAATGGGTGCAGCTGTACCATGGGGCACAAAAAGGGGCCGTGCTGCAAGGTGCAAAAATGGCCCCTGCTGTACCATGAGGCACAGAAACAAGGCACTGTGTCATGCAAGAATGGGGCAGGGCTAGGAAGTATTACACGGGCACTAGCCCTGCCCCATTTGAGACATGCGTGTGTAAAATTTCCCCCTTCCTTTTCCCCCAGTCCACCAACCGACAAAGGTTGGTGACCTCTGGACTAGAAGACCTCCAAGTTCCCTTCCAGATTCTAGTTTATTCTATTTTGTTCTGTTCTGTTCCGTTCCGTTCCATTCCATTCCATTCCATTCCATTCCATTCCATTCCATATTTTCTATTCTATTCTATTCTATTCTATTCTATTCTATTCTATTCTATTCTATTCTATTCTATTCTATTCTATTCTATTCTATTCTATTCTATTCTATTCTATTCTATTCCATTCCATTCCATTCCATTCCATTCCATATTTTCTATTCTATTCTATTCTATTCTATTCTATTCTATTCTATTCTATTCTATTCTATTCTATTCTATTCTATTCTATTCTATTCTATTCTATTCTATTCCATTCCATTCCATTCCATTCCATATTTTCTATTCTATTCTATTCTATTCTATTCTATTCTATTCTATTCTATTCTATTCTATTCTATTCTATTCTATTCTATTCTATTCTATTCTATTCTATTCTATTCTATTCTATTCTATTCTATTCTATTCTATTCTATTCTATTCCATTCCAAATTTTCTATTCTATTCTATTCTATTCTATTCTATTCTATTCTATTCTATTCTATTCTATTCTATTCTATTCTATTCTATTCTATTCTATTCTATTCTATTCTATTCTATTCTATTCTATTCCATTCCATTCCATTCCATTCCATTCCATATATTCTATTCTATTCTATTCTATTCTATTCTATTCTATTCTATTCTATTCTATTCTATTCTATTCTATTCTATTCTATTCTATTCTATTCTATTCCATTCTATTCCATTCCATTCCATTCCATTCCATTCCATTCCATATATTCTATTCTATTCTATTCTATTCTATTCTATTCTATTCTATTCTATTCTATTCTATTCTATTCTATTCTATTCTATTCTATTCTATTCTATTCTTCTCTTAATCAATGGAACGACCTGCCTCCAGAAGTTGTGGCTACTCCATCCCTGGAGTTAAAAGAGATTGGACAGCCATTTTTCATGGTATAGATAGGGACTGATCACCTCCTCCTCCGCTCGATGAACTTATTGTTGGATCCTCTGTTAAAGCAACCCAACTTCCTACCATTCTTACACCTTTGGGCATAAGTTCTCCAGTTGATCTATGTACCGTGTGAAAAAAAGAGGGTTTCCTTCTGTCAGTCCTGAATCTCCCTGCATTTAATTTCTGTCGGCGACCTTGAGTTCTAACTTAGAAAAAGAAGGAGGAAAACCCCTATTTTTTTTCTCCCTTCACTGGGCCATGCCTGTTTTCCTATGCCGCTATCATATCTGCCCTTATCTTTGTTATTTCAAGTTAAGACTCCCACCCCCAATTGCCTTAGTCTTTCTTATCATTTCAGTTGCCCTTCTTCTTCTTCTTCTTCTTCTTCTTCTTCTTCTTCTTCTTCTTCTTCTTCTTCTTCTTCTTCTTCTTTCTTCTTCTTCTTCTTCTTCTTCTCTTCCTCTTCTTCCTCCTCCTCCTCCTCCTCCTCCTCCTCCTCCTCCTCCTCCTCCTCCCTCCTCCCAAACCCCACTCCTTCTATCACTAGTGATTTTACCTAGTTTGAGTAATGAAAACGTCTGCAAGAAAACAACCAAGGATCCCACATTCTTCTTCTTCTTCTTCTTCTTCTTCTTCTTCTTCTTCTTCTTCTTCTTCTTCTTCTTCTTCTTCTTCTTCTTCTTCTTCTTCTTCTCCTCCTCCTCCTTCCTCCTCCTCCTCTCTCCTCCTCCTCTCCTTCTTCCTCCTCCTCCTCCTCCTCCTCCTCCTCCTCCTCCTCCTTCTCCTTCTCCTCCTCCTCCTCCTTCTTCTTCTCCTCCTCCCCTCCTCCTCCTTCTTCTCCTTCCCTTCTCCTCTCCCTCCTCCTCCTCCTCCTCCTCCTCCCTCCTCCTCCTCCTCCTCCTCCTCCTCCTCCTCCTCCTCCCTCCTCCTCCTCCTCCTTCTCTTCTTCTTCTTCTCTTCTTCTTCTTCTTCTTCTTCTTCTTCTTCTTCTTCTTCTTCTTCTTTCTTCTTCTTCTTCTTCTTCTTCTCTTCTTCTCTCTCTCTCTCTCTCTCTCTCTCTTCTCTCTCTCTCTCTCTCTCTCTCTCTCTCTCTCTCTCTCTTCTCTCTCTCTCTCTCTCTCTCTCTCCTTTTCCTGCTCCGCTGTATCTTGTTTTAAGGTGCAGTGACCAGAACTGTACACATCAAATCACATTTGATGTGACATATTAGCTGCCAGCCATTTGCCAGAACAGGGCAGTTAAAAGGAAAAAGAACCAAAAAAAACCCCCAAACAAACTAGGACAAGGCTGGAGCTTTGCATGTTTCCTACCACCCCAACGAAAGCCAAGCTGGCCTGCAGTGTAAATTCTGGAATGCAGTGTGCTATCTTACTTGTGCAGCGGGGGCAAATTTTTTATGTGTGTGTGTGTGTTTCGTTTCCGCAGACTAGACGCACAGCACCAAAAACTTGATGTCAAGCCTGATAATGTAAAACAATATTCTTCCCCGAAAAACACATTCAAAGAGCTGTCAGGATGAATTAGAGCCTCTTCTCCTGGGAAGGAAAACCTTGATTAAGCCCATGGCATTTTTGGTGTGTGTGTGTGTGTGTGTGTGTGTGTCTGTTTGTATGGGTGAGTGGGTGTGTATGTGTAATTCTCTTGGAGACACTGAGGATTCTGCTGCATTTCTTCCTGGTAGCCTTTCAAAGATATTCATTTATCGTGTCAATTTTAATCACACACACACACACACACACACACACACACACACACACACACACCCTTTTGTTATGACCCAGGTGGTCAATGCAAGGCAGATCTCTAAAGACCACACCTGGAATGCTGCAACCAACTTTGGTCACCATATTGGGATTTAGATTTAGATTTATTTGATTTTTATACCGCCCTTCTCCCGAAGGACTCAGGGCGGTGTACAGGGCAATAAATATCAAAAATACAAGATACAAAAGTTAAAAAAAAACATTAAATAATTGTGCCCGATGCAGTACATTAGTTAAAATCAATGTTAAAACCCCAAACCCATCAGACCAGGCCGGCTTGTTCAAATAAATAAGTTTTTAGATCACGTCAGAAGGAGCGAAGGTCTGGAGCCATCCGGAGCTCAACCGGTAAGCGGTTCCAAAGGTCTGGCGTGCCCACAGAGAACGCCACAAAAAAGATATTGAGACTTTATAAAAAGTTCAGAGAAGAGCAACTAAGAGGATCCAAGGCCTGGAGACTACAACATACGAAGAAGGGCTGCAGGACTTGGGTTTGGCTAGTCTAAAGAAAAGAAGAAAGAGGGGTGACCTGATAGCCATATTCCAGTATTTGAGGGGCTGCCACAAAAGAAGAGGGAGTCAAGCTATTCTCCAAAGCACCAGAAGGCAAGATAAGAAGCAATGGTTGGAAACTAATCAAAGAGAGAAGCAACCTGGAATTCAGGAGAATCTTCCTGGCAGTGAGGACAATTAGCCAGTGGAACAGCTTGCTTTCAGAAATCGTGCGGTGCTCCATCACTGGAGGTTTTTAAGAAGAGACTGTACAGTCACTTGTCTGAAATAGTATATGTTCTTCTGCTTGAGCAGGGGGATGGACTAGAAGACCTCCAAGGTCCCTTCCAGCTCTATTCTATTCTATTCTATTCTATTCTATTCTATTCTATTCTATTCTATTCTATTCTATTCTATTCTATTCTATTCTATTCTATTCTATTCTATTCTATTCTATTCTATTCTATTCTATTCTATTCTATTCTATTCTATCACTGTTGTATCTTATGATTTATGATGATGGTATTTTATGATTATGATCATGATTTATCTCTTGTTGCTTGTATGTAGATTTTTAAGAAGAGACTGGACAGCCACTTGTCTGAGATTGTTTAGGTTCTCCTGCTTGAGCAGGGGGCTGGACTAGAAAACCTCCAAGGTCCCTTCCAGCTCTTTCAGATGGAAATGAAGAGTCCTTCATTTTTCTCAAGCAAAGTTCCAGCAAATGGCCCTGAAACAACCGCTAAGGCTCCACCCACATGGTGTCCTGAAGGTAGCCACCCTCAGTCACAATCAAAGTGAGTTGCTGAACCATGAGCTGAAGTTCTGATCTTCCTACAGAATACGAGCTGAGATCCGTGGAGAAGCTTTCCCCAAAGCCTGACTTTCTTGAGGCACCATGTACCTTTGCCTGTCCTGCACTTGTGCGACTTTCTTTCCGGATCCTGGCATGAAAATTCCGACCTGACACATCTGCAGAAACTTCTGTCAGCCAGGATGGATGTTGAAAAGTGGAACATCTGAGCAGGCATGAGGGTCTTCACCTGTACCCAGTAGCTGAAATCCAGCCACAGATACCTTATCTTAAATCTTCACAAGCACCTCTTGGAGGGTTAATTGGAAGGGACCTTGGAGGTCTTCTAGTCCAACCCCCTGCTCATGCAGGAGACCCATTACCATTTCAGACAAATAGTTGTCCAATCTCTTCTTGAAAACCTCCAGTGATGGAGCACCCACAACTTCTAAAGGCAAACCCTTCCACTGATTAATTGTTCTAACTGTCAGGAAGTTTCTCCTTAGTTCCAGGTTGCTTCTCTCCTTGATTAGTTTCCATCTGTTGCTTCTTGTCCTGCCTTCTGGTTCTTTAGAGAATAGCTGGACTTCCTTTTCTTTATGGAAGACCCTTAATTATTGGAACAATGCTATCACATCAACCCTAGTCCTTCTTTCCATTAAACTACAGCAGACAGAACTAATTCCAGCAACCGTTCTTCATATTTTTTAGTTCCGGTCCCCTAATCATCTAGGGACGCGGTGGTTCAGTGAGTTAGGACGCTGAGCTTGTCGATCAGAAGGTCGGCAGTTTGGCGGGTCGAATCCCGAGTGCCGCATAGCAGAGTGAGCGCCTGTTACTCGTCCCAGCTTCTGCCAACCTAGCAGTTCGAAAGCACGTAAAAATGCAAGTAGAAAAATAGGGACCACTCCGGTGGGAAGGTAACGGCGTTCTGTGCGCCTTTGGCGTCTAGTCATGCCGGCCACATGACCACAGAGATGTCCTCGGAGAAGCACTGGCTCTTCGGCTTTGAAACGGAGATGAGCACCGGCCCCTAGAGTCGGAAACGACTAGCACACATGTGTGGGGGAACCTTTACCTTTACCTTACATCATCTATGTTGCTCTTCTCTGCACTCTTTTCAAGAGTCTCGGCATCTTTTTGATGGTGTGGCCACCAAAACTGGAGGCAGTATTCCAACTCTGGTCTTACCAAGCCATCTCCTCTTTCTCACCTGTCCCTCTTTTAGTTACATACACCTTGTGTAATTTCGGAGCTCAGTGCACATTCTGAAAGAATATCAAAACAGACCATCCCACATCCTGGGTGCAACCGTGGAGTTAATCTTGAAATGCAGGCGCTGTTTGTTCATGTAGAAGCCAGGCACTCCCCTGGGTGAAATTACTGTCATGGTTAAAAACCTGCCATCAGCTGTCATTGGTAGATGAGCTGTGGCTTCCCAGAAACGGCTCTCGTTGCAAGGGAAGCATTGAGCTGCTTGTAAATGAATAAAATGTCATATGTTAAATCAAAGGGGCCGGATCAGTGTGTGGCTCTGCGCATCACAATATGTTTCTCTTTTGGAATTTGGCCACTCAACTCTGGGCAGCCTGCCTTTGCCTTCACACCACCTGACATCACCCAGCCAACAAGCTCCTGGGTGGAAGGAATTTCATATCACCAAAGCAGATGTTTACTTCCATTTGCATTTCCCTCCACCAACCAGCCAGCAGGCATCGTCTGTTAAATATTGTAATCTATGCAGAGAGGATCGTGTGGAATAGGCAAAGTACGGGCGCAAGACAGGTCCTGTGGAGTTTATGCTAATCATCTTCTGCTTTATGGACGGCGATTCGGAAGAGTCTGCCGTGTGACTTTTTGCTGCACGGCCGTTGTCTTTGCTCCTTCCCCCATCTTCTAAGAGGGCCTTCTCTTTTATGGTATACATTAGGTTTTTGTTGTTGTTGTTGTTCCAGCTGTGGGGCACGACAACTGCCGCATCTCCTTGTCAGCCAGGGGTGAAGCATGTTCTACTTTTGCAGTGGCACTTCTGATGAACATCTAACATCCAGTGTAATCTTCTTGATGTTACTGGGCTAAAGTCTTTGCAGAAAGCAATACATGAGAATATTTTTAATTCAGGGTCCTTGGTGGCGTCTGAGTTTGGTGGTTTTCTTGCAGACGTTTCATAACCCAACTAGGCAACATCATCAGTGCTAGAGAGGAATGGGGTTTGCAGAGAGGAAGAGGAGGAGGAGGAGGAGGAGGAGGAGGAGGAGGAGGAGGAGGAGGAGGAGGAGGAGGAGGAGGAGAACCATGGGGTCCTTGGTGCTCTCTGAGTTTGGTGGTTTTCTTGCAGACATTTCATTAGGTTTGATTAGAACTGTATGCATAATGCTGAAAAACGTGCCAGAAGCTACTTCTTTATATATACTTGTCATTAGTTTTTATTTTTATTTTCTTTTCTGTATCTCATCGTTTGCATTTTCCTTCCTTCCTTCCTTCCTTCCTTCCTTCCTTCCTTCCTTCCTTCCTTCCTTCCTTCCTTCCTTCCTTCCTTCTCCCTCCCTCCCTCCCTCCCTCCCTCCCTCCTTCCTTCCTTCCTTCCTTCCTTCCTTCCTTCCTTCCTTCCTTCCTCCCTCCCTCCCTCCCTCCCTCCCTCATTCACTCTTTTCTTTCTTTCTTTCTTTCTTTCTTTCTTTCTTTCTTTCTTTCTTTCTTTCTTTCTTTCTTTCTTTCTTTCTTTCTCTTTGTTAGATATTTTTTCTTGAATGTACTTTCTTTAATTTCTATGGAAAATGTGTTAATAAAAATTATTATTATTATTTTAAAAAAAGAAGTGTTTATTTTTTCAGTTACAAGATATTTATATCACCTGCTAATGTGATCCTTTATCACATACTGTAAATGTTCTTGCTAGAATATTCCCATTCCACCAGAGGAGAGAAAGAAGAACACGTATCCAACAAGCTTTAATACTTGATAGCACGAAACAGGTGGACTGACTGTGTAGATCCAGCTGACAAGGCCCAGCCATTTTGATATGCGGTGCCTGTTTTCAAGCTTCACTGATTCTTAATTAACGTTCAATTTCAGTCCTCTTAAATCAAGACAAAGTTATACAGGACACTATTAATTAAAAGGGATCTAAATCAGAACTGAACTGGGGCAGGCTTGGTAGTGGCTAGGATTAGCAAAGAAGTTGGAAGTATTAGCAGAGCATTTAAAAGATGCTTGTTCAAACCTTGCTGTTGTCTGAAGTCATTAGTGACTATTATCTCCTGGTCTACACAGTAGCTAGGGGCATGTTTAGGGAGATATATGTGTACTTCCCTATAGCAAAATCTGTACTGTCTTTGTTTTCTGTTCACCTGCTGCTATAACAATGGGGTTGAGATGCTCAGCTTCTTACAATAGAGCAGGGGTGTCAAACTCAATTTCATTGAGGGCCGCATCAGCATTGCGGTTGCCCTCAGGGGGCCGGGTGGGTATGGCCAGGGTGGGTGTGGCCTACTGGGTGGGTGTGGCTAGAGTGCGTCTGGCCTACTGGGTGGGTGTGGCCAGCTCTACATCGTTGGCATCAAGGGTGCCTATGGGGACCTGGGCAGGAGTGGGACAGATCTGGGGGTCTCTGGCAGAAGGAGGGTCTCTGGGCCAGGGCCAAGGCAGTGGGGGCCGTTCCCTCACTGTTTCCAGGATGGCTTTGCGGGCCACATGAAACCACTTCGTGGGCCGGATCCGGCCCCTGGGCCTTGTGTTTGACATGTCTGCAATAGAGGGAGGCTAAGAATGGAAACCACAAAAAGCTTTTTTTTAGAACAGTGATTCTTGTGCTTGCTTCCACGTATTCACACATGCTCATATCTAAATACAGAAATGTGCAGATTCTACGTATAGAATGTAAACAGCTCAGAATAGCAGAATAACACAGTTGGAAGGGATATCTATGGAGATTCTCAGCCATCCAGGTCACGGTTGTCCCAAAGGTGCTTTTTCAAAAGGCAACTGGACCTTCTTGGTTTTCTTTGAAGAAGGTTTCACCGGTCACTGAAGAAGCTTCTTGGATGAGAAGCGAAACGTCTTCAAGGAGAAACAAAGAAAGTCCAGCTGCCTTTTGAAAAAGCACCTTTGGGGTATGGTTCCTTAGAGGTCTTCTAGTCCAACCTCCTGCTCAGGCAGGAGACCCTATACCATTTCAGACAAATGCTTGTCCAATCTCTTCTTAAAAACTTCTAGTGATGGAGCACGCATAAGTTCTGGTGGCAAGCCGTTCCACTGGTTTAATTGTTCTCACTGTCAGGAAATTTCTCCTTAGTTCCAGGTTGCTTCTCTCCTTGATTAGTTTCCATCCATGGTTTCTTGTCTTCCCTTCTGATGCTTTAGATCTCTCTCTCTCTCTCTCTCTCTCTCTCTCTCTCTCTCTCTCTCTCTCTCTCTCTCTCTCTCTCTCTCTCTCTCTCATCTATCTATCTATCTATCTATCTATCTATCTATCTATCATCTATCTATCATCTATCTATCTAGTTATATAGATATGGTGATATGGAGACTATTTGATGATTGTGGTAATTGTAAGCCTTATTAGAAGAGTTTTTAGTTTTTGATGGGAATGGGTGATTTTGAAGTGTTTCAAGAGAAGTGGATTGATCTAGACTAAAATTGTTTTGCATTTGGCAATACCAAGTCTGCACTCTTGCTTCTGAACGTAAGATGTGCTGTGCTACTGAGGGTTCATCTAGGAATTTGTAGGATCAGCAAACTCTTGGTAATCTACCCAAAATGAGGCCATCGTAATGGCTCATTATGAGATCAAAACCTGCCTTCTGAATTTCTTCATAAAACAGAGACTTGAACTTTATTTTTTTTTACATATGAAAAAACAAAAACAAACCAGTATTATTAGAGTGAGTAAGAGCAAGGATTGAGGGGTCCTTGGTGTTCTCTGAGCTTGCTTGTTTTCTTGCAGACTATTCATTACACAAACGAGGTAACATCATCATGCTAGAAGAGAGGGATGGTTTGTGGAGTGGAGAAGGAGGAGGAGGAGGAAGGAAGAGGAAGAGGAAGAAGAAGAAGAAGAAGAAGAAGAAGAAGAAGAAGAAGAAGAAGAAGAAGAAGAAGAAGAAGAAGAAGAAGAAGAAGGAAGGAGGAGGAGGAGGAGGAGGAGGAGGAGGAGGAGGAGGAGGAGGAGGAGGAGGAGAAGGAAGAATAGGAGGACTGTGGGATCCTTGGTGCTCTCTGAGCTTGCTTGTTTTCTTGCAGGCTTTTAATTACCCAAACTAGGTAGCATCATCAGTGCTAAAAGGGAGTGGGGTTTGTTGAGAGGAGGAGGAGGAGGAGGACTGTGGGACCCTTAGTGCTCTCTGAGCTTGCTTATTTTCTTGCAGACTTTTAATTACCCAAACTAGGTAACATCATCAGTGCTAAAAGGGAGTGGGGCTTGTTGAGAGGAGGAAGGAGGAGGAGGAGGAGGAGGAGGAGGAGGAGGAGGAAGAGGAGGAGGAGGAGGAGGAGGAGGAGGAGGAGGACTGTGGGACCCTTAGTGCTCTCTGAGCTTGCTTGGTTTCTTGCAGACTATTCATTACACAAACTAGGTAACATCATCAGTGCTAAAGTAAGGAATGGGTTCACTATACTATACTATTGCTAATTCAGGTTGAGTTCAGTTTGTGAAGACTGATTGTCCATGGAGGATTTTTGGCCATGACACAGGAATGGGAGAACATAGATGATGTAACAATAGGGTTGGAAAGGACCTTGGAAGTCCTCCAGTCCAACTACCAGCTCAAGCAGGAGAATGAAGGCAAATAGACGTGTCCCGGGATAATGTTTTAGGATACGGTCTGGGTCGGTCACCAGGACCAGACATTTAGTCTTCTGAGCTTTTGGACTCATGCTGGAGCCCAAACTTCACCAGAACGTTGGCTTGGATCCTCAAGAAGGAGACCCTACACCATTCTAGATATTCCAGTCTCCCATAGCTTTCTTCCCTGATTTTTTGATAGATCTGAGAATCCTTGGGGAAGCCTATGGAAGTGCTAACTGTCCCCAGCTCTGTTTAACTTCCACAAATTCACCCCTTGTTGGGATTTGTTGGTTTGTTTAAGACGACAATGATCCAGTTAACGCAGGCAGTTGTTGCAGCAATGGAAAAGTAAGCAGGTACAGAGTTTGGCAAAAATAGAGATGGGGGAGACTCATGAATTCCATTCATTTTGCATTTCAAAGTGACTCAACCTAATTTGCACCTTCTAGATTCAGGTGCCGATGGGCTTATGATTATTTTTTGAATCTTGCATTGCTCAGAGTTTTACAGTTACATTCTCATCACAAACACACACACACACACACACACACCGAATCCAACTGTGTATAAACATGAGTTTAAATATGGATAGTCTGCGAAAATATATGCATTTTCCTGGAGAAAATAAATCTAAAATGCATTAAAAGCAATTGCTAAATGCAGAGAGCATATGGAATGAATTGCATTGAAAAACAAAATGCAGTTAGTCGCCCATCCCTTCGCGAAAGAAAGGAAAAAGAAAGTGCAATGAACAATGAATTCGGAAGGAAAATGGCGAACAAGGGAGTCACTGAACAAGCCAACTCAAGTCTTGGTGCAAAGAGCGGTCAGAACTGATTATGACAGACTGGAATACGGAGATCTGAAAGCTGTTGATGAAAACTAATTTTCTATTGGGGAAGCTGAGATAAGAAGGAAAAATAAAACTGACAATTTTTTTATAAAAAAAATAATAATTAAATTTACCTGCTGCTTATCTCATGCACGCGACGTTGGGCGATATGGAAAATTAAAAAGAAGAAAACGCTCAACGTTCAAATTAGTTAAAAAATGAATCCATTGAAAAGACAAGCGAAACAATTAAAACGATAGCAGCAAAAGTGCATTCTGAACTTGCGTTTAATGGGTGCTACATTTCCCTGGCATTCTCAGGTGCAAAACAGAACCTAGTTTTAGGGGCTTTTTGGAAGGCCAATGGGATTAACCGATCTTAGCTTGGGGCAATGAGGTTCTGAAGGATGGGTGCCATGGTGGAAAAGAGTCTTCTTGTAGATCCTGCCAAATGAACTTCTTTGGTTGATGGGACTTCAACATGACCCTCCTGGAGGATCTGAGGCAGTTCCTCAAATAACTTCACTCTGGGCCATGTAGGACTTTTAGATTCGTAACCAGCACCTTGAATTGGACCTGAAAGCCTAGAACCAATCCAGCTTGTGGAGGAGAGGTGGGCAATTATAGCGGAACACATAACTGCTTGTGCTGCTCCATTTTGTAGCAGCTAAGTCTTCCAGATCCTCTTCAAGGACAGCCCCGTCTAAAGCACACTATCATAATCCATTCAGAAGGTGACCAGGGCATGATTAGGTGAGAATATGGGCCTCCTGATCCATGGACACAATTGGCACACAACACAAAGTTGGGCGAAAGCCCTCCTGCAGTAGACATGACTGTCACCTCCTCCTCCTCGATCAAACAAGTCTCCTTAGTCCCAAAGATGTTTCTTCAAGAGATAATTGGTTCTTCTTGTGTGTGTGGTTTTTTTTTAAAGACGTTTCACTTCTCATCCAAACAGCTTCTTGGAGGAGAAGTGAAACGTCTTCAAAGAAAAACAAGAAAGTCCAGTTGCCTCTTTAAAAGCACCTTTGGGACAACCAGGACCTGGATGATGGAGAATCTCCATAGAAAACTGTCAGAACTAAATCCTTCCATCTCCCCACCACCATCCAGTCAGAACTGAAGAAGCTTCTTGCATGAGAAGCAAAAGGTCTTCAGAGTAAAACAATAAAGTCCAGTTGCCTCTTGAAAAAAGCACCTTTGGGGACAACCGTGACCTGGAGGACTGAAAATCTCCATATAAAAGTTTCTTTAGTTAAAAAAGGTCCTTTCTTGTGACCAGCTATTTGAACTTCTGGTACCAGGGGATTTTTCAAAATAGATTAGAGTTAGCAAACTACCAAGCTAAATATCTGGGTGGATTTATGGAGAAAGAAAGTAAAAATCTGAGGGTGTAATTATGATTGGAGGTATGGAGGCTGGATTTATTGAAAATCTTAACATGTAGCTTCAGAAGAAATCGGAAATATTTCAATGAGACCTTGTCAGATTTCAAGATGCTCTTAAGATTTGTATGTATGTGTGGGTGCGAATAGGTGAGGCCTCTCTCTCTCTCTCTCTCTCTCTCTCTCTCTCTCTCTCTCTGTGTGTGTGTGTGTGTGTTAGAATAGAATAGAATAAGGAAGAATGGAATAGATATTGGAATAGAATAGAATAGAGTAGAGTATAGAGTAGAGTAGAGTAGAGTAAAGTAAAGTAAAGTAGAATAGAATAGAATAGAGTATAGACTAGAGTAGAGTAGAGTAGAATAGAGTGTATAGAATAGAGTAGAGTAAAATAGAATAGAATAAAATAGAATTCAGAATGAATAGAATAGAATAGAATAGAATAGAATAGAATAGAATAGAATAGAATAGAATAGAATAGAATAGAATAGAATAGAATAGAATAGAATAGAATAGAATAGAATAACAGAGATGGAAGGGACTTGTAGGTCATCTAGTCCAACCCCCTGCCCAAGCAGGAGACCCTACACCATTTCTCCCTCCCTCCCTCCCTCCCCACTTTCTATCTGTGGAAGACATAGTCAAGATTTATAAAATGAAATATGCTGTGGAGAAAGAAAACGAAGGCCACTTACTCTCGCTCAAAGCCAAATGGTGACAAAATTCAAAAGAGGTGAAAATACTTAGCGATGGTTACCAGCGTCAGGAAGGTCCACCCTTCTGAGAAGAATTTCCATTTGGCACGAACGCTTTTACAACTTTTTTTTTTAAAAAAAGAAAAATGTGGAACCCCTGGTCATCACGTGTTCACAGTCGGTTGAAAAAAAAAAAGTTCACGACTCAATTTGGCGGGTGAAAGAAAGGGGATTTTGCCCCCCCCCCGCTTACGATGGTGTGGTTTTGCTCTTTAAGTCAAGACATACACACCCATGAAGACTGATCTTTGTTCCCGAGTCTAGAAGGCTCCGTGGAGGGATGCAGCCAGAGTAAGCTGATGAATCTTTCCCTAATCAATTCTTCCCCCCATTGACAGTCCTTAATGAATGAGATAGATTTGATTTCCTCTGAGATAAATTTGATGGGAAACCGGGCCCTTCTCCAAACTCAACAGCATCCTTGTCTTTCTTGAATATTCACCTCAGGCAAAGTTAATTTGATGAGAAGTCAGAAGCTCAGCCCTGCATCTTGAAAATTCACAAAACTCCAAAGGCTGTTATTATTCCTTTTTTTTATTATTTAGAACAGACATGTCAAACACAAGGCCCGGGGGCCGGATCTGGCCCGCGAAGTGGTTTCATGTGGCCCGCGAAGCCATCCTGGAAACAGTGAGGGAACGGCCCCCACTGCCTTGGCCCTGGCCCAGAGACCCTCCTTCTGCCAGAGACCCTCAGATCTGTCCCACTCCTGCCCAGGCCCCCATAGGCACCCTTGATGCCAACGATGTAGAGCTGGCCATGCCCACCCAGTAGGCCATACGCACTCTAGCCACGCCCACCCAGCAGGCCAGGCCCACCCTGACCATACCCAATGCTGACGCGGCCCTCAATGAAATTGAGTTTGACACCCCTGTTATAGGGGAACAATAGGTCTCTCGCTTTGTTTTTCTTCTGTTTACCTGTGCTAGCATTTTAACAAGCTGGGTACCTCCCAGACGTTTTTTGGAGTCCACTCCAGTTCTGGCAGTTGATTTCTGCAGTGGGTCTGAGGTTGGGGAAGGCTGATCTGCGCTTTTTAAAACTTTCTTACGGCAGGCCATTGTCCTCTGTTTCATCTGAAGCTGAACTAAAAATTTTGACGGAGAAAAATAAGGTCTCCATTGGCGGCAGGTGAGGAAGAAAGAAAAAGAGAGAGAAAGAAAAAAAAAGAGAAAAAGAAAATGACAGAGAAGTAGAGAGAAAGAAAGAGAAAAAAGAAAGCCAGAAAGAAGAAAGAAAGAGAGAGAGAGAGAGACAAAGAGTGGAAATTGCTTCTTCACATTTTCTTTCCACATTTTTCATGAAAAGCTTAAAACGCCTAATTAAAATTAAGCGAGAAGGATGCCTTAAAGACCTTCACTTCTTACACGAAGATAAAGTATTGGGTATTCATTCACAGGAGCAAATTAAAAAGCATCGAGGTAGCCCCCTCCCCTGATTAGGAACATTGACATCAGAGTCTCTCCATACTTGGGGAGGGGGAAAAAAGTGCCAGGGTTCTTGGCGACGGCATTCAACCATGACTTGCCCTAATGAAGACTGATGTGCAATTTAAACATCTTCTGACTTCAAGGTTGGTGAGATGAGCCCTTGAAAGATTAAATGTCAGGAAGGGATTAAAGTAAGAAGGAAGGAAGCTGAAAATAATAATACTGAGAGAGGGAGGGAGGGAGGGAGGGAGAGAGAGAGAGAGAGGAGAGAGTGAGGAAAGAGGAGAGAGAGGAGAAAGGAGAGAGTGGAGAGAGGAGAGAAAGGAGACAGAGGAGAGAGAAAGAGAAAAGAGAGAGAGGAGAGATAGAGTGAGAGGAGAGAGAGGAGAGAGAGTGAGGAAAGACGAGAGAGGAGAGAAAGGAGAGAGAGGAGAGAGGAGAGAGAGAGTGAGAAGAGACAGTGGAGAGAGAGGGGAGAGAGAAAGTGAGGAAAGAGGAGAGAGAGGAGAGAGGAGAGAGAGAAGAGAGAGAGAGAGAGAGAGAGAGAGAGAGAGAGAGAGAGAGAGAGAGAGAGAGAGAGAGAGAGAGAGAGAGAGAGAGAGAGAGAGAGAGAGAGAGAGCTTGCAAAGATGAGAAATCCTCAGTGCAGTTTTTCTCTCATGGTTAAAAAAATTAAGGAGATTTTTGGGGATGCGCCGATCCATCCAATGAAAGACCAGATTTCAGAACTGGATCTGGGCCCAGATATTGTCTGGACCAGAAGCCTCTCCTCCTGATTGTCGGTTGATGTACTTCTGAATCCATGTTCTTCCTGTGCTTGAAGGGTCGATCCGAAAGGTGACTGGGGATGAGACCTGAATGCGAAGCAGTGGCTTCTTGACAGCAGCTGAAGGGGAAGAGATGCTTTTCTTTGCTTCCTACTACTCTGAGAAAATGGACTCTGTAACTTGAAGAGATGTTTCCAGCCTTATGGTTCTGCTGGGGCTTTTATTTAGTTTTGAAGCGTGCAATTTTAGCTCTTCACTTTAAACAAAACAAAACAAAACAAAAACAACAACCCACTGATTTTAGGCTTTCGTTGATGGCTTTTAGTGAGACAGGGAAAGTGGAGATTAGATTCCAGGCCTTAATCATCTTCACAGACCACGTCCAGCTTTGCCAGTTAACAATAAAGACACTGATGGACAGCTTTGGCCAGAAGTCTTTAGATCTGAATACTGTATTCACGTCTGAAGCGGGCTAATAATGAGCCATGGATCTGGGAATGGATTCCCCTTCTCTGTCTGCAACTGAGATTTTTCGCTGGGGCCAAAAGATAGCCAGCTAGGCTGAACTGCAGTTCAGGAGGGGCTACAAAGGGAGCAAAAGGGGACGACCATGACTTGTCTTCCTGACTTCATTCCTTGACATGACAGGAGTGCTCCAATATCTCAGGGGCTGCCACAAAGAAGAGGGGGTCAACCTCTTCTCCAAAGCGCCTGAAGGCAGGACAAGAAGCAATGGATGGACACTAATCAAGGAGAGAAGCAACCTGGAACTAAGGAGAAGCTTCCTGACAGTGAGAAAAATTAACCAGTGGAACGACCTGCCTCCAGAAGTTGTGAATGCTCCAACACTGGAATATTTTAAGAAGAGATTGGACGTTCATTTGTCTGAAATGTAGAGTTTCATGCCTAAGCAGGGGGTTGGATTAGAAGACCTCCAAGGTCCTTCCAATTCTATTCTATTCTATTCCATTCTATTCCATTCTATTCTATTCTATTCTAGTCTGTTCTGTTCTGTTCTGTTCTGTTCTGTTCCGTTCCGTTCCGTTCCGTTCCATATATTCTATTCTATTCTATTCTATTCTATTCTATTCTATTCTATTCTATTCTATTCTATTCTATTCTATTCTATTCTATTCTATTCTATTCTATTCTATTCTATTCTGATCATTATTCTATTCTGATCATTATTCTATTGTATTCTATTCTATTCTATTCTATTCTATTCTATTCTATTCTGTTCTGTTCTGTTCTGTTCTGTTCCGTTCCGTTCCGTTCCGTTCCGTTCCGTTCCGTTCCGTTCCGTTCCATATTTTCTATTCTATTCTATTCTATTCTATTCTATTCTATTCTATTCTATTCTATTCTATTCTATTCTATTCTATTCTATTCTATTCTATTCTATTCTATTCTATTCTATTCTATTCTATTGTCTGAAATGGTCTAGGGTCTCCTGCTTTGGGGGTTGGATTAGAAGAACTCCAGGATCCCTTCCAATACTATTATTATGTTTTCCACCTCGAAATGATATTTTCCTGAGCTTGTACGATTACTGTAGGAGTCCAAGATAAGGAACAGCCTCTTTAAGGAGCTGCTAACAGCTACACAGAGTGCTGGATCAGGAGCATCTTTGCCAACTGAGGTCTGAACGGTTCACACCTCTTGCTTGGACACATTTTAGCCAACACATCCCTGAAAAAGAAAAAAAAATCCACCAAACCTCAGTTTATCTCAACACTGTTTGCATTATCTTGTGCAAGCCAGGATCTCTGAAGCGGTAATTACCTTGACAGCGATGGGAGCAAGGATGCTTTGCCAAGATAGAAAGGTCTGTAGAGAATGAATATTGTTAGTCTAGTTCTTTTTTTTTTCTTCTTTATGCCATTAATCTCATGGCTTTATTCCTTCTTACTCTTCTTCGCTGTTCAGCATGACGTTGCCTCAGAAGGGAATACTAAATTTGAATTCATTGAAATCCTTCTGTCAGTCTGGCAGGGAGGGTGTTAGTTGCACTCCTGGTGACTCGGAGTTCACACTGTTCTCCCTCTAAGCACCCTAAAGCACTCTTCAGGGATTTGATATGCATGTAAGAGTTGACACCCGAGAGATCAGAAGATAGACTACGTATCAACTTCTAAGTGTAAAGACCAATCAGGTAGAAGCACTTCACGTAAATTATTTATTTATTTATTTATTTATTTATTTATTTATTTATTTATTTATTTATTTATTTATTTATTTATTTTATTTTATTTTATTTTATTTTATTTTATTAGATTTATATACCGCCCTTTCCCGAAGGACTCAGGGCAGTTTACAGGGTATTTAAAACAAGAAATACGAAAGTTACAATACAAAATACAAAAATATTTGCCAAATAAAAATGAATTATAATTAGTGTGATGTGTGGTTCCAGTCAATTGTGATTCAAAATAGACCTGATCATATTACAGTTTTCTTTCTACAATTAGAACTTTGAAAGACCTGGTTGATAAGAAGGATGTTATCGCTTCTGTATGCTGCCTTACCACGGCATCTGAAGTGTCTAGAGAAGATTTAACAGAAGGAGCGAGAGAAATATATCAATGCATTTACCCAAAAGCTTGTCATTTCCAATTAACAAAACTGAGCAACTGGATCAGACAAGGAGAGGGAAACATA
>NC_138206.1:119821832-119898675 GCF_964194415.1 Vipera berus | reverse complement strand
CACGATGTAAAAAAAGATGTTGAGACTCTAGAAAGAGTACAGAGAAGAGCAACAAATTCATAACGTCAGGCACTGCATGAAATATTGGGATTATCCCGACTCATTGGCACAGAGATGCCCGACCTTTGCATACATATTCTCCAAACTCCTCAAACCTCGGCCTGTAAACCTAGTGATGAAAAATCTGCCTTTTCAGAAAGCAATTACATTATTATTATTATTATTATTATTATTATTATTATTATTATTATTATTATTATTATTATTATTATTATTATTATTATTATGAAAATGTATGCTGGAATTCACTTTGTATGCTTTAAAAGCTTGCAGAAGACTGGCCTGTCCATCTGTCTGATTTGGTTTGTGAATTTCATCGAGAGAGGGCCTCCTCAGGGTGCCGCCGATCAAAGAATGCCGATTGGCGACCCCCAGGGGGGAGAGCGTTCTCTGTGGGCGCGCCAGACCTTTGGAACAGCTTACCGGTTGAGCTCCGGACGGCCCCCGACCTTCGCTCCTTCCGGCGCGATCTTAAAACATTTTTTTTCAAACAAGCTGGCCTGGTCTGACGGGGTGGGGTTGGGTTTTTTAAAATTAGTTTTTAACTTAATATGTATTGATTTTATGGGCATGATGTTTAATTGGTTTTTAATGGTTTTTTAATTTTTGTATCTGATTTTTTATTGTGTATTGCCCTGTTCACCGCCCTGAGTCCTTCGGGAGAAGGGCGGTATAGAAATCAAATTATTAAATTATTATTAATTAAATCGGTATTACTCGATGTTTCTCAGCTTACAGCTGCAGTCATTACAAAGGGAAAGCTGGATACCTTCCAAGCAGGTTGTGTGTATTATACCTGTTAGGGATTTCCCCAAACAGAGCTAGTCTTCTCTCCTTGAAGTCAGTGGAATGAATATGCTGAGCTACAGAAAGTTACTCTCTCTTTATCTGTCCGTAGGAAGACAAGAACCGAGACTTAAAAGAAGCGGCATTGTGCGACCACCACTGCTGTCTATCTTCAGACACATTCACCATCCTAGAAAGATGACCTCCTTGGGTCCTCGTCAGACAGGTTCACATTCATACTTTCTTTTATTTTACTTTTATTTATTTTTTTCTTTTATTTTACCAAAGCGTGAGTCAGGTTCAAGAGAATTTGGGGTATGTCCCTTGATTGCAACTACTGCGGAGAAGAAAAATGTTTCAAAAAAGAATGGATAAGTGTTACCTAGTTTGGGTAATGAAACATCTGCAAGATGATCTTCTTCTTCTTCTTCTTCTTCTTCTTCTTCTTCTTCTTCTTCTTCTTCTTCTTCTTCTTCTTCTTCTTCTTCTTCTTCTTCTTCTTCTTCTTCTCCTTCTCCTCCTCCTCCTCCTCCTCCTCTTCCTCCTCCTCTCCACAAATTCCACTCCCTTCTACCACTGATGATGTAACCCAGTTGGGTCATGAGAGCACCAAGGACCCCTCATTTAAACCCCAAGCTATAAATATTCTCCTTTATTATAAAAAATGTTCCCTACATTTCAAAATTTAGTCTGGTTTCTTGAAGTTGAAATTCTCTCTCTCTCTCTCTCTCTCTCTCTCTCTCTCTCTCTCTCTCTCTCTCTCTCTCTCTCTCTCTCTCTCTCAGATTTGACTCATAGCTGAAACAGCTAAATCTCGTTTTGGAAGGAAAGTTGTGATTTTGTGTTTTCAAAGAGGACCCTTTTCCTCTAGCAATGGTGCCTTTAGTTTGTATATCTATATCTATATAGATGTATAGATATAGATATATACACATGTGTTTGTATGTGTGTGTGTGTGTGTGTATACACAGACACATATATAAAAGAGCTGAATGTTTATTCAAGAAAGGATTTGGAGCCTTTTGTTGGGTTCTTGGAAGGAGGGGGAAAATGAAATAAAGATTAAAAAAATGAGATAGAGATCAAGACAGTCCACACCATTGTTAAGGATTGAAATTGTTTTATAAGCAAGTTCCAGCAAAAATCAAAAGCTGTTCCTTATGCTTTGGCATTATTCAATATAATTAAGGATGTGTATATATATATATATATATGTTGTTGTTGTTAGTTGCGAAGTCGTGTCCGACCCATCGCGACCCTATGGACAATGTTCCTCCAGGCTTTCCTGTCCTCTACCATCTTCTGGAGTCCATTTAAGCTCACGCCTACTGCTTCAGTGACTCCATCCAGCCACCTCATTCTCTGTCGTCCCCTTCTTCTATTGCCCTCAAACTTTCCCAGCATTAGGCTCTTCTCCAGTGAGTCCTTCCTCCTCATTAGGTGGCCAAAGTATTTGAGTTTTAGCTTCAGGATCTGGCCTTCTAAAGAGCAGTCAGGGTTGATCTCCTCTAGGACTGACCGGTTTGATCGCCTTGCAGTCCAAGGGACTCGCAGGAGTCTTCTCCAGCACCAGAGTTCAAAGGCCTCAATTCTTTTGCGCTCAGCCTTTCTTATGGTCCAACTTTCACTGCCATACATTGCAACTGGGAAGACCATAGCCTTGACTATACGCACTTTTGTTGACAGGGTGATGTCTCTGCTTTTTAGTGTGCTGTCTAGATTTGCCATGGCTTTCCTCCCGAGGAGCAAGCGTCTTTTAATTTCTTGACTACAGTCCCCATCTGCAGTGATCTTGGAGCCCAGGAAAATAAAATCTGTCACTACCTCCATTTCTTCCCCATCTATTTGCCAGGAATTGAGAGGGCCGGATGCCATGATCTTGGTTTTCTTAATGTTTAGTTTCAACCCAACTTTTGCACTCTCCTTCTTCACTCGCAACAAGAGACTCTTCAGTTCCTCTTCACTTTCTGCCATTAGAGTGGTATCATCTGCATATCTTAGGTTGTTGATATTTCTTCCAGCAATCTTAATTCCAACTTTTGATTCATCTAGCCCTGCCTTTCTCATGATGTGCTCTGCATATAAGTTAAATAGGCAAGGCGACAGTATACAGCCTTGCCGGACTCCTTTCCCAATTTTGAACCAATCAGTGGTTCCGTGTCCAGTTCTCACTGTTGCTTCTTGGCCCGCATATAGGTTTCTCAAGAGACAAATAAGATGTTCTGGTACTCCCATCTCTTTAAGAACTTGCCACAGTTTGTTATGATCCACACAATCAAAGGCTTTAGCATAGTCAATGAAGCAGAAGTAGATGTTTTTCTGGAACTCTCTAGCTTTCTCCATGATCCAGCGTATGTTGGCTATTTGATCTCTAGTTCCTCTGCCTCTTCGAAATCCTGCCTGTACTTCTGGTAGTTCTCTATCCACATACTGCTGGAGTCTAGCTTGTAGGATTTTAAGCATAACTTTACTAGCATGAGAAATGAGTGCAATGGTGCGATAGTTTGAACATTCTTTGGCACTGCCTTTCTTTGGAATTGGAATGTAAACTGATCTTTTCCAATCCTGTGGCCACTGTTGAGTTTTCCAAATTTGCTGGCAAATTGAGTGTAGCACTTTTACTGCATCGTCTTTTAAGATTTTGAATAGCTCAGCTGGAATACTGTCACCTCCACTAGCTTTGTTGTTGCTCAGCTTTTCTAAGGACCACTTCACTTCACATTCTAGGATGTCTGGCTCGAGGTCAGTGACCTCATTGTGATTATCAGGGACATTAAGCTCATTCTTGTATAGTTCTTCTGTGTAATTTTGCCATCTCTTCTTAATCTCTTCTGCCTCTGTTAGGTCCCTGCCATTTTGGTCCTTTATCATGCCCATTTTTGCATTGAACGTTCCCTTCATCTCCCCAATTTTCTTGAAAAGATCTCTGGTCCTCCCTATTCTATTGTTTTCTTCTATTTCTTTGCACTGTTCATTTAAGAAGGCATTCTTATCTCTTCTAGCTATTCTCTGGAATTCTGCATTTTCTCTGGAATTCTGTCATTTTGAGGATTGTATCCCAGTATTGCTTTTCCTACTCTTTTATTGACTATGAAGGCTACTCCATTTCTTCTGAGGGATTCTTGCCCGCAGTAGTATACCTGATGGTCACCTGAATTAAATTCACCCATTCCTGTCCATTTTAGTTCGCTGATACCTAAGATGTCGATGTTCAGTCTTGTCATCTCTTGTTTGACCACGTCCAGCTTGCCTTGATTCATGGATCTTACATTCCAGATTCCTATGGAGAGAAAATCTTTACAGCATCGGACTTTCCTTTCACCACCAGACATATCCACAGCTGAGCGTCCTTTCGGCTTTGGCCCAGTCGCTTCATTCTTTCTGGCGCTACTAGTACTAGCCCTCTGCTCTTCCCCAGTAGCATATTGGACGCCTTCCGACCTGAGGGGCTCATCTTCCAGCGTCATATCGTTTTGCCTTTTGGTACTGTCCATACGGTTTTCATGGCAAAGATACTGGAGTGGGTTGCCATTTCCTTCTCCAGTGGATCACGTTTTGTCAGAACTCTCTGCTATGACCTGTCCGTCTTGGGTGGCCCTGCACGGCATAGCTCATAGCTTCATTGAATTACGCAAGCCCCTTCGCCACGACAAGGCAGTAATCCATATACTATATATATGGATCTTTGGTTATTCGGGAAAAAACCCGAATAACCAAAGATCCACATACTAACACCCGCGAAAACCTCTGAAAACATATATATATATATATATATATATATATATATATATATATATATATATATATATATATATATATATATATATATATATATATATATATATATATATATGTATGTATATACACATATCACATGCATACAAATATACACATGAATATGAGTTCACATTCATATTTGTATTCAGAAGCTGCCATTTCAAGGACTTTCAGCTCTGTGTATCGCTATCAATGATTTCTCTTTTTTTATACCATTTGGATTGCGACACTGATAAAGCGCTCGGGGGTTTTTATATTCTTTACTATGCTAATTAACCACTTTCCCTTTGATCTCCCTTATAGTGGAAACAGCAAAAGACAATCTCAGTGGGGAATCTCCGAGGCTTACATTCGTCTCCCCCATCTCCACAATCGGAAGATCTGAGGGAGACAAGATTTTTTCCTCCCTGCTGAATGAAACAGCTTGCCTGGTTTTTAAATAAACCCCATCGTTATTTTATGTGCGGTGGGGGATGAAGGTGAAACAATTTACTGGGGGAAAGCGAGCAAAATTACCAACTTGCTTTCACCCTGGAAAGGAGGGAAAAGAAGAAAGAGAAGAAGAAGAAGAAGAAGAAGAAGAAGAAGAAGAAGAAGAAGAAGAAGAAGAAGAAGAAGAAGAAGAAGACGGCCAACTGAAGACGTTCCCTAAGTTCGAATGAATAAATATCACAGAAGCGATTTGTTCTGTTCTGCAATTCATGTTTGTTTTGTTATTACTTTTTTTCCTTCTTCTCCTGCTTTACTCGTTATTCGTTTCACAAATTAAATGGCTCTGGAATAGACAGATGGATGGGGGAGTGATGGAAAATGGCGGTAGCCAATGTTTTGTATTGTGGAATCCAGACAGATTATGATGGACTTCATCTTTCATGGAAGAACAGACCTGGAAACTAATCAAGGAGAGAAGCAACCTGGAATTAAGGGGAAACTGCCTAACAGTGAGGACAATTAACCAGTGGAACAGCTTGCCACCAGAGCTTGTGGGTGCTCCAACACCGGAGGTTTTTAAGAAGAGACTAGACAGTCACCTGTCTGAAATAGTATAAGCACTCCTGCTTCAGCAGGGGGCTGGACTAGATGACCTCCAAGGTCCCTTCCAGCTCTATTCTGATTTATTGAAGATCTGTTTCTAGAGGGTTAAAATTCTCTTCTCTAGTGGTTCTTAAACTGTCTGACTCAATTATTCCCTTCTCCCAGTCTCAAATAGTGCAATTAAGCCTGGGAAAAAATGAAGCAAGAAAACTAAATGAAACAAAAGCTTTGCTGTTTTACACAAGTGTCTGGAAGCAGCCATCCTAAATTGGATCCTTGACCCACAAACAAGCAATTACAAATTAGTCCGTTATCTCCAGGATATGGGCAAATGACCCCTTTGGGAATAACAGAACAACAGAGATGGAAGGGACCTTGGAGGTCTTCTAGTCCAACCCCCTGCTTAGGCAGGAGGAGGACCCAGATTGTTGGGGGCAATTAAGCTGACTTTGTAATAATGCCGCTTTGGGTGTGTGTGTGAAAGCCCTAATAAGCAGGCATATACATTGAATGAAGGCTACTGCTAAGCTTGTAAGCCGCCCTGAGTCTTTGGAGAAGGGCGGGATATAAATGGAATTAAAATAAAAATAAATAAATAAATTGTCTGCCCAGTCTCTTCTTAAAAACCTCCAGTGTTGGGGCACTCACAACCTCTGGTGGCAAACAGTTCCACTGGTTAATTGTCCTCACTGTTAGGAAGTTTCCCCTTAATTCCTGGTTTGCTTTTCTCCTTGATTAGTTCCCATCCATTGCTTCTTGTTCTTCCTTGTTTGATTGCCATTGTTATCTATTTGCCTGCAAGAGATATTTAACTGGACTCATTTATACTTTCCTAGATTTCTTGTAGCTCTTCTCTAAACGTTGATTATGATTTGAGACGCATGCAACTCTATGAGTGAAAATATCTCTTTTTTTTGCATCTTACTTTTCTGAAGGCAGTTATCATTGATTTAAAACACTACTTATACATTTGAGAGCAGTTGAAAAGAATTGGAATAATTATATTGTCATGTTCAAAGTAGAATAGAATGAATGGAATGGAAATAGAATAGAATAGAATAGAATAGAATAGAATAGAATAGAATAGAATAGAATAGAATAGAATAGAATAGAATAGAATAGAATAGAATAGAATAGAATAGAATAGAATAGAATAGAATAGAAAATATGGAATGGAATGGAATGGAATGGAATGGAATGGAATGGAATAGAATAGAATAGAATAGAATAGAATAGAATAGAATAGAATAGAATAGAATAGAATAGAATAGAATAGAATAGAATAGAATAGAATAGAATAGAATAGAATAGAATAGAATAGAATAGAATAGAATAGAATATATGGAATAGAACAGAATAGAATAGAAAATATGGAATGGAATGGAATGGAATGGATAGAATAGAATAGAATAGAATAGAATAGAATAGAATAGAATAGAATAGAATAGAATAGAATAGAATAGAATAGAATAGAATAGAATAGAATAGAATAGAATAGAATAGAGTTGGAAGGGACCTTGGAGGTCTTCTAGTCCAACCCCCTGCTCAGCCAGGAAACCCTATACCTCTGTCAGGAATCCTCTGCAGTACATTTGGGGAATGGAGCATGTACTGAAACACATACTGGGGGAAGGATGTGAACGTGAACACATATTCACGTGCATAATAGGAAGACCAATCTTTTTGACTTAATTTTGGGAGTGGGACAGGCGATCTTCTCTTCCTTTAAATTGTGGAGAAAGAAGAAACTCCAATTCCCCAAACCAATTCATGTTGGTTCTATGTGCTCAGGGGCTGCCACAAAGAGGAGCAGGAGGTCAATGTATTCTCCAAAGCACCCGAAGGTAGGACAAGAAGCAACAGATGGAAACTAATCAAGGAGAGAAGCAACCTAGAACTAAGGAGAAACTTCCTGACAGTGAGAACAATTAACCAGTTGAACTGCTTGCCACCAGAAGTTGTGAATGCTCCAACACTGGAGGTTTTTAAGAAGAGACTGGACAGCCATTTGTCTGAAATGGTATAGGGTTTCCTGCTGGAGCAGGGGGTTGGACTAGAAGACCTCCAAGGTCCCTTCCCACTCTGTTCTTCTGTTACTCTGCATTGTCCTTCCTCATCCCTTAGCTGAAATAATAGATTTCCATGCTCGGCTGCAAAAACTCCACCTCTGCTCTTAAATGGGCATTCTAGTTTAGAAGGAGCCACTTTTATCAGAGGCCCAGTGATAAAGCAAGCAATTGGGAGTACAGAGAAGGTCTGAATATTTATTTCAGCAACTTTTACTGCATTGTGCATGGTGGCGCAGTGGTTAGAATGCGGCATTGCAGGCAAACTCTGCCCAGAGTCTGGAGTTTGATCCTGGCAGAGCTCAAAATTGATTCATCCTTCCGAGGTTAGTAAAAGGAGGACCCGGATTGTTGGGGGCAACAGACTGACACTGTAAACCTCTTAGAGACGGTTGTAATGCACTGTGAAGCAGCATATCAGTCGAAGTGCTATTGCTATTGTTATAAAAAAACCATTCCCACTGCCAGGAGTTCAATCCTGACCGGCTCAAGGTTGACTCAGCCTTCCATCCTTCTGAGGTTGGTAAAACAAGGACCCAGATTGTTGGGGGCAATAGGCTGACTCTGTAAACCACTTAGAGAGGGCTGTAAAACAACAACAACAATGAAGCGGTATATAAATCTAAGTGCTATTGCTGTTGTGATACAGTGGGGAGTCCATAAAATCAGATCTCTTTCTATCCAGCTTGAGTTTCTCCCATTTTCTTGATCAGATTATGAATATGGTCTGCCTTGCTTTGGTGATGGGTGGAAAAAAAATGGCCCCTTATAGTGTCAGCCAAAGCAATGGAGATCTGGAACACGATGTCTTCATTAAAATACCTTGAAACAGTGATGGTGGGGCTACCAGCCAATCAGAGCAAGCCTAGAGATTTGCAAAGGTTTGTGTAGGAAAAAGACACCTTATCAATCACGAATGATTAATGACATCTGCCTGGGCAGGCAGAGCAATAAAGCCATCATTCAAATTCACACCTTGAGGCTGTCTACATTCCTTTACTAGGTATTGTAAAAGGTTCCCTTTGCTTAACTCTTTGCCGAAGAGTTTTTACACATTCAACAGAGGGGGGTTAATTAAGTAATAACAGGTCCCACCTCCTTCCCCACTCTGCCCCTGCCCTCCCCGTATGTCCTTGGTTTTAACATCTGATTTTAATTCCAGAAGTTCCAGAATTCCAGAAGTTGTGAATGCTCCAACGATGGAAGTTTTTAAGAAGAGACTGGACAGTCACTTGTCTGAAATTGTGTAGGGTTTCCTGCCTCAGCAGTGGGCTGGACTAGATGACCTCTAAGGTCCCTTCCAACTCTCTTACTATTACTACTGCTGCTGCTGCTGCTGCTGCTACTACTACTACTGTTGTTGTTGTTGTTATCATTAATAATAATCACCGCACAGTCAGCCAGATGTTCAGACTGGATTTGGCATTTTTGTCTACCTATCGAGTCCTTACCGTGGACCTGGGATAGGCAGATGTGGATAATAATAATAAGTTGGAAGGGACCTTGGAGGTCATCTAGTCCAACCCCCTGCTCAGGCAGGAAACCCTATACCATTTCAGGCAAATGGCTGTCTGGTCTGTTCTTAAAAACTTCCAGTGTTGGAGCATTCACCACCTCTGGAGGCAGGTTGTTCCACTGGTTAATTGTTCTAACTGTCAAGAAGTTTCTCCTTAGTTCCAGGTTGCTTCTCTCTCTGATTAGTTTCCATCCATTGCTTCTTGTCCTTCCTTCAGGCGCTTTGGAGAATAGCTTGACTCCCTCTTCTTTGGGGCAGCCCCTGAGATATTGGAACACTGCTATCATGTCACCCCTCACTCTTCTCTTCGTTAAACTACACATACCCAATTGCAGCAACCGTTCCCTATATGTTTTAGCCTCCAGCCCCCTAATCATCTTTGTTGCTCTTCTCTGTACCTTTTCTAGAGTCTCGACATCTTTTTTACATCGTGGTGACCAAAACTGGATGCAGTATTCCAGGTGTGGCCTTACCAAAGCATTGTAAAGTGGTTTGATGTTTGATGGTATTATGGATATCGTTGCAGGATGGAAGCAGTTCCTAGTAAGGCCACCTTTTGCAATTGACTAATGGCGAATTTGTCAGTGCCAATGGTGTTCAAGTGGTGCTCCAGTTGTTTTGGGATTGCACCCAGGGCGCCTATTACTATTGGTACTACCCTTGCTTGCCTTTTCCACAGTCTTTCTATGTCTATTTGTAGGTCTTTGTATTTTGTGATCTTCTCCAGTTCTTTCTCATCTATTCTGCTGTCTCCAGACACTGCCACGTCCACTATCCAGACTTTTTTGTCTTTCTTATCGACAATTGTTAAGTCCGGGGTGTTATGTGGCAGGTGCTTGTCTGTTTGAATTCTGAAGTCCCAGAGCAGTTGTTGTTGTTGTTGTTGTTATTATTATTATATAATTTATCTGTATATGTAACTATACGTTATGGTAAGATGGCCAGCCAATACATTTTGTAAATAAATAAATAAATAAATAAATAAATAAATAGGTACTCTACCCCTAGCAGAGAAAGAAATTATTTGACACAGAAAAAAATCTATTCCATAGAGACCGCCTCATCTGAAATATTTGTTGATCTAATCTGTAATCTATTTTTCTTGTTAAAGAAGGATGAGAAAATTTATAACTATTTACAGACACATTATGTAAAGGGGGGGGGAGAATTTATCTGGTTTTCTTTTTATTATTTTTCTTTTCAGCATCCTGCCACGGTGGGGTTTTTTTAAAAAAAAATGTTTAATGTTGGATGTTTAAAAAAGGTAAAGGGTTCCCCCGCACATGCGTGCTAGTCGTTTCCGACTCTAGGGGCCGGTGCTCATCTCCGTTTCAAAGCCGAAGAGCCAGCGCTTGTCCGAGGACGTCTCCGTGGTCATGTGGCCGGCATGACTAGACGCCAAAGGCGCACGGAACGCTGTTACCTTCCCACTGGAGTGGTCCCTATTTTTCTACTTGCATTTTTACGTGCTTTCAAACTGCTAGGTTGGCAGAAGCTGGGACGAGTAACAGGCGCTCACTCTGTTACGCGGCACTCGGGATTCGACCCGCCAAACTGCCGATCTTCTGATCGACAAGCTCAGCGTCCTAACCCACTGAGCCACCGCATCCCTTATTTGGATGTTTGGGTCAGTTCTTTTTTTCTTTCCCCCCTTTTTTTGTACATTTGTTATTGTTTTGCTGTTGGATGTATAGGCCATCAATAAAGCACAAGAGTGGCAATTTATTAAGATAAAAAAAGAAAAGCAAAATTCATTCTTAAATAAGACATGTAAAATTGTGCCTTTGCAAATACCTTTTCAGCTTTTAAATACCATATTCTCTTCTGGCCTAGTCTTCAGATTTCACAGAAAGGATCAAGAGATCCTGAATTTCCTTCCGGCCTCTCCCATCTGTTTTACCTCTCTCTCTCTCGAGATCAACTAGGATTACTTTTAACTGCTGGATTCTACATTGTAGCAAACCAGGTATTTGAAATTGAATAGGACAACTGAAGCAGGAGTATGTGACTTGGAGCAATTGTGTTGGAATTGCTTTGGGACCAGACTAGATGGCTTGTTTGACAGGAAAAAAAACACCAAATAAAAATCCAGCATAAATTGGTTGCCTTTTGCAACTGTGATCTTCTCAGCTTTTATCCTCTGCTGTTTTCCAAGCTTGCGAGGGAAGAAATATTGCTTGATCAACAAGGACTCCCGGCAAATGCTGTTGTCATCTGAGGGATTGTAACACTAATCGAGTGAGGCTACCTCAGTCAAAGCAGCGAAATTGCACACCCGCTCAGAGCTTCTGTCTAGCCAGCCTCTTCCCATTTGCTGTTCAGAAGACCACAATCGGCCAAGCGGATTTATGCCAATTAAGGGTGTGTTTCTTTGCCAGTTGTGGAAACACCCTAACCGGCAAATGGCTTGTTCAAAATCACATCCAAAAGAATGAAGCAGAAGGTTGTTAGAAGGCTTCATCCAACAGCTGGCACTTTCCATGATAAGGTTCGGACAGATCGTGTGGATGTTCCAGGCTATTCCAAGGTGGTTTGTATGTCTCTCTTTCCTGGAAAATGTTCCCTGTCAATCCTTTGAACAAGTATTTCATGCGGCTGGCTTGGCAGTTCCTGAGCAAACTGACAATGAGCAAAGTGCAGGCAAGCTGTGAGATCTTCGGTGCTCTCTGATGGTTGTTTTCCTGCAGACATTTCATTACCAGACCTTGTTACATCATCAGTACCAGAAGGGACTGGGGTTTGCTCTCTGTTATCTGGTTGAGTAATGAAACACCTGCAAGATAATAACTAAGCTCAGAGAACACTAAGGACCCCACAGTCCTCCTCCTCCTCCTCCTCCTCCTCCCCCTCCCCCCTTAATGATGTTCCTTAGTTGGGTAATGAAACATCTGCAAGAAAACAACCAAGCTCAAGGACCCCGCAGTTGTCTTCTTCTTCTTCTTCTTCTTCTTCTTCTTCTTCTTCTTCTTCTTCTTCTTCTTCTTCTTCTTCTTCTTCTTCTTCTTCTTCTTCTTCTTCTTCTTCTTCTTCCTCTTCCTCCTCCTCCTCCTTCTCCTCCTCCTCCTCCTCCTCCATCATCCCCACTCCCTTCTAGGACTGATGATGTTCCTTAGTTGGGTATTGAAACATCTGCAAGAAAACAACCAAGCTCAAGGACCCCGCAGTTGTCTTCTTCTTCTTCTTCTTCTTCTTCTTCTTCTTCTTCTTCTTCTTCTTCTTCTTCTTCTTCTTCTTCTTCTTCTTCTTCTTCTTCTTCTTCTTCCTCTTCCTCCTCCTCCTCCTTCTCCTCCTCCTCCTCCTCCTCCATCATCCCCACTCCCTTCTAGGACTGATGATGTTCCTTAGTTGGGTATTGAAACATCTGCAAGAAAACAACCAAGCTCAGAGATCACTAAGGACCCCACAGTCTTCCTCCTCCTCCTCCTCCTCCCTCTCCCTCTCCCTCTTCTTCCTCTTCCTCCTCCTCCAAGCCCCCTTCCCTTCTAGCAACGATGATGTTATCTAGTTTGGTAATGAAATGTCTGCCAAAGATCAGAGAGCACCACAGTTCAACGATGAGCAACAAGCATTCTCTTCTTTCAGTGCATGCAAACTCCTGGTCTTGTCAATTGGTAAAATCAAGCTTCTTTTTGGGTGTTCTCAGTCTATGATCCTCAATTCCTGAATTCAAAGCCACCTGGAGAAGGCAAAGAGAATCAGTTTGTCTAATCATGGCTACTGAAGTTCAGTTTTCTTAATGTCAATATGAGTCCTTTTGATTGGGGTGCCTATAAATATTGTGAAAGGCAGGAAGGCAGGAAGGAAGGAAGGCAGGAAGGAAGGAAGGGTGGGAGGGAGGGAGGGAGAAAGAAAGAAAGAGGAAGGAAGGAAGGAAGGAAGGAAGGAAGGAAGGAAGGAAGGAAGGAAGGAAGGAAGGAAGGACTTAGGGCAGTTGAACTTCAGCTTTCTTAATGTCAGTATGAGTCTGTATGATTGGGGTACCTATAAATATAGGAAGGAAGGAAGGAAGGAAGGAAGGAAGGAAGGAAGGAAGGAAGGAAGGAAGGAAGGAAGGAAGGAAGGAAGGAAGGAAGGTCTCTCTGATTGCTCAGGACCAACTCAGTGAGAAGATTCAGTGAATACCAAATCCTGGCCACCTGTCTGCCCTCTGCGGAAGGCCCTCCCCACAGTCTTCCTTGCTCCGTTGAATTTTAATGCACACTAATATGGCTAAGGTGAAGGGAAAAGCTATAACTGAATGTTAAAAAGAGTCCCTTCTCTGCCTGCAGAAAATTCCAGGACTATCCCGGGTCTTCCCAGGCAAGGCTGGAGAAAGCCTCCAGCCCAACATCTTCTCGTACTTCTCGATGGCACTGAATATTCAAGACTTTCTTAAGGTTGCGGCGGAAAACCTATCAAGGGATATGAGAGGCAGCCAAGAAAGGGCACCTGGAAGGAGGGGGAAATGTCACTTTGTGTTCTCTCCTGCTGTGTGTGTTGGGCATGCAGATGAAAATAGCAGCCTGTGCGGCAGGCCTTCCCACCCACCCCCCACCCCCCCGCCACAAAAAAGCTCCTGAAGATGTCCAGGCAACCGTGACAGTTGAGGACCGTTGACAGCTCTCTGGTCTCAGGTCGCGCGTCCTTGATGCAGGGGGTCCCCGTAGACCAGGATGACATTGGCACGATTGTCCTCTCCACCAGCCCAGGTCCTGCAGGGTAGATGGTGCTCTTGGAAGAGGAAATGAAAGGTGGGTGAGCGGGGGAACGAGGCGGGAAGTTAACCTTAGCTGGGAGAAATGAGCTAGAAGCAGCGAGGCTGTTTCTTGTATTTCTTTTTCCTCTAGAAATTGGCTCAATGCTTAGAAAAATACATTCGAGAAGAAGCTCTTAACTAAATAATGATAATGATGATAACTTTATTGTCACTTTGAATGTACACTAATTGGCAAACATCAAAATGAAATTTCGTTGCGTACAGCTCTCAAAGGGTCACCACCTCCGATATATTTATTTATTTATTTATTTATTTATTAGTTTTTATAAACCGCCCTTCTCCCGAGGGACTCGGGGCGGTGTACAGAGGAAGGAAGGTATACAGATCGAACAATAAAAATAATAAGAAACACTAATGAACACAAACTGGGACCCCAATTAACGCTATCATGCCAGGCCAGCCTGCTGAAACAGGAAAGTTTTTAAGTCGCGACGGAAGGTACGGAGGTCAGGGGCCATCCGGATTTCTGTTGGTAAGGTGTTCCAGAGGGCTGGCGCACCCACTGAGAATGCCCTCCCCCTGGGGGCCACCAGCTGACATTCCTTGAGCGGTGGCACCCTGAGGAGGCCCTCTCTGTGGGAGCGCACAGGACGGTGGGGTGCTGACATCGGCAGAAGGTGCTCCCGAAGGTAGTCCGGACCCATGCCATGTAGGGCTTTGTAAGTCATCGTTAGCACCTTGAACTTCACACGGAAGGCAGCCGGAAGCCAGTGCAGCGCACGGAGGAGAGGTGTGATATGGGAGTATCGGGAGGCTCCCAAGAGTGTCCGTGCCGCCGCACTTTGCACCAGTTGAAGCTTCCGAGTGGATCTCAAGGGCAGCCCCATGTAGAGAGCGTTACAATAGTCTAGGCGAGATGTCACAAGGGCATGGGTGACTGTACGTAAGGAATCCAGGTCCAGATAAGGCCGTAGTTGGCGAATTAGTCGAACCCGGGAGAAGGCCCCCTTGGTCACAGCTCCAATGTGGTCTTCCAGGGAGAGCTGCGAGTCTAGGAGGACACCCAGGTTGCGGGCCCTATCAACAGGGGGAAGTAACTTGTCCCCAATGTTAAGCAGTGGGACGTTCTGAATCTCCTGGTTTCCCGGTACGTACAGCCATTCAGTCTTGTCCGGGTTCAGTTGAAGCCTGTTTCTCCCCATCCATTCCCGGACCGCTTTCAGGCAGCGGGACATCACGTCTAGGGCATCACTGATATTGTTTGGAGTTGAGATAAAAAGCTGGGTGTCATCAGCATACTGATGGTACCCTACTCCAAAACTGCGAATGATCTCACCCAGCGGTTTCATGTAGATGTTGAACAGGAGAGGCGAGAGGACCGACCCCTGAGGGACTCCGCAAGCGAGAGGCCTCGGGGTCGACCTCTGTCCCCCTGTCAGCACCGACTGCGAGCGACCCTGGAGAAAGGAGGAGAACCAACGCAGAACCGTGCCTCCCACTCCCAGTCCCCTGAGGCGTCGCAGCAAGATACCATGGTCGATGGTATCGAAAGCCGCCGAGAGGTCTAATAAGACTAGGACAGAGGAATGGCCCCTGTCCCGGGCTCTCCAGAGATCATTCATCAGAGCGACCAATGCCGTCTCCGTGCTGTAGCCCGGCCTGAAACCCGATTGGTACGGATCTAGATAAACCGCTTCATCCAGGATCTGAGGAAGTTGGTGCGCCACCACGCTCTCAACAACCTTCGCAAGGAAGCGAAGATTGGAGACTGGACGAAAGTTATTCAAAGAGGATGGGTCCAAGGTGGGCTTCTTGAGGAGAGGTCTCACCACCGCCTCCTTCAAGGCGGTGGGGAAGTGACCCTCACTCAGAGAAGCAGAGATGACCGCTAGGAACCAGCCTCGTGTCGCCTCTCGAGCTGCATAGGCCAGCCAGGAAGGGCACGGGTCCAGTAAGCATGTGGAGGAGCTTAACCTTCTCATAATCCTGTCCACTTCCTTAGGAGTTACAGGATCAAATTCTTCCCAGATGACGTCGACAAGACTGTCCATGTCTTGTTCTTCCATCTCAGCCCAGTTGGAGTCCAGACCAGTTCGAATCCGAGCGATTTTATCCAGCAGATATTGACCAAATTCCTCGGCTCGACCCTGCAAGGGTTCCTCCCTCACCTCTTGGTTTAATAGGGAGCGAGTCACCCTGAACAAGGCAGCTGGGCGATTATCTGCGGACGCGATGAGGGTGGAACAGTAGTTGGATTTTGCCACCCTTATCGCAGCGAGATAAGACCTGGTGAGGATTCTTAGTCGCAATCGGTCGGATTCGGATCGACTGGACCTCCAACGGCTCTCTAGGCCCCGTCTCCGACGCTTCATCTCCCGGAGCTCCTCGGTGAACCATGGGGCTCGCTGGGATCTGCGCCGGGTCAGAGGCCGCAAGGGTACAACTCGGTCCAGAGCCTCCGTGGCTGCCTTTTCCCAGGCTTCCACTAAGGCTTCCGCCGAGCTGTGAGCAGGGGGTGCATGCGAGTCCCTAAGCGCTGCCTGGAACTTATCAGGGTCCATTAGGCGCCTAGGGCGGTACCATCTGACTGGCACCGTGCACCCACGGTGGGGGGTGGCAAGGGGGAAGTCTAGCCGCAGGAGGTGGTGATCGGTCCATGACAGGGGCGTAACAGTTGTGGCACCCCCACCGACATCATCACGCCACCGTCCAGACAAGAACACCAAGTCTGGGTTGTGGCCTCTCTCATGAGTCGGCCCAGAAATTATTTGCAACAGGTCCATGGCCGTCATGGAAGCCATGAACTCCCGAGCCAGTTCGGACGATCCTCCCAGGGACGGTAGATTAAAGTCGCCCAAGACCATGAGTCTTGGGAATTCAACCACCAACTCTGAGAGGACATCGAGTAGCTCGGGTAGGGCCGCCGCTGCACGATTAGGTGGTAGGTACGCCAGCAGCAGACCCAGCTGCGCCCCTGGGCCGAATCTCAGTAGGAGAGACTCACACCCGACCATCTGAGGGACGGTGGTCTCTCGCGGGCTAAGGGATTCCCTGATGATAACTGCCACTCCCCCGCCCCTCCCATGAGCCCGGGGCTGGTGCAGTACCTGGAAACCTGGCGGGCAGAGGTCAACCAGAGGAACACCCCCCTCTGGGCCCAGCCAGGTTTCCGTGATGCAGGCCAGGTCCGCATGCTCACTCTCCAATAGGTCACGAATGAGGTGAGCTTTGTTGGCTGCGGACCTTGCATTCAGGTAGACCAGCCTCAGCATGGGAGGGTGCGCACCTTTGCTCCCGGGTCCTCCGGGGGAGAACAGAGGGTCGGAGCGTCTCACCGCCTTTACAGAGCGGAGATGACACTCCCGGTGACGATACGGCCCTCTGTCTGTGCACCTTCTGCCATTCCCCACCATCCTAGGGATGGGACGTTCGTCAGTACGCCACTGGGTGTTATCGGCGACTGGCCCTCGTTGTACGCCGTCGCGAACGGCCGTGGGCCTGGCATGCGTTATGGTGGCTGGAAGGTGTGCCTTTCCCGCGCAACCATAGTCTCCTCCCTCCCCCCTCCCTAACCCCACAAAAAACTTAGCTAAGAACTTAATCAGGGGCCTCTTGATGGGAATGTGCTGGAGGCCCCTGACCCTGCCCGGCCATCTCTCAGAGGCCCAGTGGTTGGGCCCGTCATCAAGATTGGATGTGATGAAGGCGGGTCGCACCCAGGAGAGTGGGGAACCCCTGAGGGCGTGCAGTGCTATGCTAGAGTATTGAACGGGCATAGTCACAGGTGGTTCCGGGAAGGCTGTCCCCTGGATGGTGAATTTGCAGGAGGGTCGAGCCGGGTAGGTGCGTATCTGGATCGTCGCCCTGCCACTGCCACTTGGCCGGGCGAACCCCCAGAAGCAGGCCACTCCTCATCCTCTCACGATGGGTTGTGTCTCTGCTTCCGGAGGTGGTCCAGAACGTACTCTGGGTGAGGCATACCCCATAGAGCTCTCACCACTATGGGGTAGCAGGTGTATGGCCCAGCCACTCTGCCACCGTGGCTAGCACCCAGGCCCGTTATGTCCTGTGGGGAGAGAATGGGCAAAGATGGGTGAGAATGGGCAGAAGGCAGGATGGAGGGATCCATTAACTGGCGTCAGCTCCGGTGGTTCAGCCGCCCCAAACAGTTCCCTCCCTGATCCTCTGGGCGTTGTTCCCGGCCACAGTTCCATGGCCCCTATTGGTTGGGGACCGTCCAGAGCGTGGCATCTCAGAGGTACGGGAGTCCCTGGTGTCATGCCCCTGGTGTTGCCGTCTCCGATCAAGATGTTTCGAGGAGGTGGGTCGGGCCGTCGCCTCCATTGTCCAGCGTCTCCTTTGGTGCGCATCTTTCGGAGGCACCGCCTCCGGCCCCTCCTGGATGGCTGCGACGGCTGCCGTGGTCCAGGGGCGGGTCTCTCACCTCCGGCGCCGCCGATGCCTTCGCCTCCGCCACCCAGCTGGTCCAGCTGGTGCCGCCGTCGCCCGGGAGCCGGTGGGGGGGGGGCCGGGGCAGAGCAGAGCCTCCGGCCCCTCCTGGATGGCTGCGACGGCTGCCGTGGTCCAGGGGCGGGTCTCTCACCTCCGGCGCCGCCGATGCCTTCGCCTCCGCCACCCAGCTGGTCCAGCTGGTCCGCGGCGTCTCCGCTGATAACCTGGAGACGCCGCCGTCGCCCGGGAGCCTGTGGGGGGGCCGGGGCAGAGCAGAGCCTCCGGCCCCTCCTCGATGGCCAGGGGGGGGGGCCTGGAGGCGCCCCGCCGCCACCGCCATCGCCGTTGCCAGCGTCCCTGGATCCACGACCAGCCTGGGGGCTTGAAAAAAAATCGTTGCCGCAGCCGCTGCCATCCTTCCCGCCGGGGCCTCCGCCGCACAGCTGATCGGCGGAGGCGCCGCCCTTGCTCAGCAGTTGACAGCGGCAGAGGCAGGGCGGAGGGTGCTGGCTCCGTTATAACGGTCGCCAGCGGCCCAGGCGGCGGGGCAGGGGTGTCCTGGCACCCCTGCAGTTGTTCCGGGAGGCAGCGGGCGGCATAGTTACCCAGCTGTTTTGCCCGAAATTCTTGCCCCACCCCAGGGGTCCATTGACGTCCCTGGGGGGCTCCTGGGGGGACGCCTTACTGTTGGGGGCTACGGAGCTCTCCCCAGCGCGTCCGCCATCTTCGGAGCCGGCAAAAAAAAAAAAAAAAAAAAATACTCCTTGTTCATGGCCCGCTCAAATTTCACATTGTCCATTTTAGTCTCTAGGGAGTGAACGATGGCAAACAGGACAGATGGAAATGGGGCTCCATGTGGATTAGCCCTCAAATTCGCTTGTATTCTGACAACCTCGCCTTCTTTCCTTTTTCTGATCCTGACTCTTCCACCTTTTCCTTAAAGAGGCCTTGCTTCTTTTCACCTCTGGAGCACGCTGCCGCCGCCACCAACTCCTCCAAAAGCCTCTCTCTCTTCCTCTGGGCCTGCCGGCAGCCTCATCCAGTTCCTTCGCCCCATAAGCTCCAGGTCCTCCTCTGCCTCCTCTGGAAACAGCCCTAATTTGCAATACAATCCATCACTGGGCCAGCAGTCAGATCTTGCTGCTGGTAGAACAAATTCAAACAGCGCCAACGACTTTTAAGGGTCTCACCAACAGTTCCAAAACAACTAGGAACTCGCCAGGCCAGCAAAGATTGTCGGTCGTATGTTACCTTAGTTCCACCATGTTGCTCAAACACATTAAAATCTTCCTGATCATGTGGCCTATAGCCCTTACTATCCCTCCCAAAACTATTTGCCTTCAAGAGCCAATGCAGCCGCAGCCATTCCAGGCGCCGCCATCTTAGCTGAATGTCGCGTGTTCTGTATTAGATCTTATCGGTCACCGGAGGGCGATGCGTAGATTTAAGCATCCTCTCTCCCCCCCCCCATCTTCCTCTCCTTCTCCTCTTTGTCTGTTTCTCTCTCTCTCTCTCTCACTCACTCTTTCTCTCTCTCTTTCTCTTTTTCTCTTGCTTTCTGTTTCTTTCCCCTTTTTCCCTTTCTCTCTCTCTCGCTCTTTCTCTTTTTCTTCCTTTCTCTGTTTCTCTTTCTCTCGCTCGTTTTCTTTCTCTCTCTCCCTCTTTCTGTTTCTTTCTTGTCTCCCCCTCTCTCTTTTTCTCCCTTCATGTTTCTCTTTTTCCGTGGCGCTCTCTCTTTCTCCCTCTGTGTTCCTCTTTCTTTTTCTCTTTCTGTCTTTCTCTCCCACACACTTTCTTTCTCTCTCTCTCTCTCTCTCTCCCTTACTCTCTTTCTTTTTCTCTTTTTCTCTTGCCCTCTCTCTCTCTCTCCCCTTCTGTTTCTCTCTTTCTTTTTCTCCCTTTATCTCTTTCTCTTTCTCTTTCTCTCTCTCTCTCTCTCTGGAAATCAGCTGCCTTAGGTATCAGCAGAAAAAAAAAGAAATACTTGTTTTTATTGGTAGCTTTACGAGGAGGCTTCCTCCCCCTCCCCTTCTACCCATCAGCTTATAATGTTATTTTCAGCTGCTGTGTGCTTTATGGGTGCCCGCTTGTCCTCTGGATCTGCAGGGAATAACTTGTTAGCTTCAGAATCTCTCTTTCCTCTTCTCCCTCCCCAGGTTATCCGGCAAAAGAGAATCTGCATATTATTATTACCGTGATGGAATGGAAACTGACTTATTTATTAGTATCATCTGCTCCCTTCAAGAGCGATGACCTTTGTCTGAAAAATAAAGACACAGGAAAGATGCAGAGATAAGGCTCCATTAAAATTAGTGCACATTATTACGGCTATGCCTCGTCTGAAACAGAGGAAGCTGATGTGCCCTGGGCACCCTTCCAGAGGCAACGCATGGAGATCAAGAGGGGTGATGGTCCAGGATGGCAGTTATGAAACCGAACACATTTATTTTATCGTAATTGGCTTCTTCTTGTCAAGAGTTCTGGGGCAACGTTGACGTGTTTGTCTAAAACCCGGTAGTTATCTTGTGTTTATCCATTAGAGACTGGGTTAAGCTGACACTCTCCAGTATTAAAAATAATATATCTGTGGCAATTAAATTTTCAACGTGTAAGCAAAACATTGCTCGGAGAATTATGATGACTTTAGTTTGCGTTTCTTTGGAGCGCCTTCATATTTCATCAAAGGGTACGAGGGAATTTGCAGAGCGGCTTGCAACATTTAAAATTTAAGCTAAAAAAAACCGTAGCAACCCCCCCCCCAAAAGAACAACCCAACGACAATAAAGTAAATTTTTTTAAAAAAATAAAAAAAAATAGAAACCAGTGTTGAAATGGGAAGTTATTCTTGGTACAGATTTTAAGAAATCTCTTTAAATGAAAGCCATCTGCCAGAACTGGAAAGGAGCTTGAAAAATCCATAGAGATCAAAGCTGATGATTTTCTCCAGCAAGGAGGTCTTCAAATGGAAGTGCCAGGGAAATTGCTGTAGGTGGAATGTTACCGACACGCTGAAGGTTATCACGGAACAAGGGACTTTTAAGATATTGAGAGTTCCCTAAGATAGAAGTAAAAGGAGGTACTTTGGTGTAGTGGTTAGGACACCAGGAGAGAAGACAGGAGACAGTCCTATAAAGCCAACCGAATGACTTGCAAGGACTTCTCCAGGCAGTTACCAGAAGTCAACCTTGACTTGAAGGCATTCAAAAAGATACAAGCAGTCAGCCTGCCCCTCAAAGTCATATGTCCGTGGTATCTGAGGAACCATCTTGCAGCAATGGGGTTAGCCTGCTCCATTCACATCAGCAAAAGGGGTCTGTTGAAGACCCCATCAGGCAAAAAAAAAAAATTCCATAGGCTCTGACTCAGGGAAATAACTTTTTTCTGCGATGATGTCCATCCTTGGGAACCTTATCCCCTCCGATTTTGGATTTGCCCTACCTCCCAGCTTTTAGGAAGGCCCTGAAGACATGGTTGTGCTGTTGTAGAAAGAAGAGACTCATGCCAGCTCTTCAAGAAAGGAAAGGTTTAATGCGCAGGTTCAGAAGGCTTAAACAAAGCAAAAGGTCTGAACCCTGAAGGGCTCATGAATAGACATATTTATACACCTCTAATTCCTAGTTATACATTGTTCTACATTGTTCCTTATATGGTTACATCCTGCACATCCTTGTCAGACAACAGTTTACAGAAGAAACTTACATGAAGTACGTGTAGTTTCACAGACAGGATATGGTTATCCTAATCATCATCTGCCTTAAAGACAAGACTATGTTTGCTTAAACAAGGACTTCAGTACATTCCTCTTTAAGACAGTCACCGGGGAATATGTGCTGTTACGCTAACAGGATTATGGCTACTTTGATCAGCATCTGTCCTAAGGACAAGGATACATTTGTTTCACAATTATTTTAATACATTTCCTCTTTAGTGCCACTAGCTTTGTTGAGCTTGACAACAAGATGGATTTTATTTGCTGCTCATCGTCATTAAGTAGTTTCTGATGCTTTATATGTTTCTATTCTGGTTCTTATCTTTCTTTAAAAATTGGATTGTTGTTTTTAATTGTCGTAAGCCACCTAGAGTCACTCGCATCCAAATCAGAGCAGATCAGATCAAATCGATCAATAAACAAACAGACCAAATGGTTGAGGCATGCACACGATGCCAGGCTAAAGAAAACAGATCATGTTTCTGCAACCTTAGTGAGCGAAACACCAAAAATGTGGAATTTGACATATCATTAATAATTTTCCCTGGTGTAAGCCTGGGGATCAACTAACAGAACCATTTTATGTAGATGGAAAGAAGACAGTCCTCAAGGTATCAAACAACAGATTCAAACGAAGTTTGCTTTATCAATTTTTGAAATATCTTTACATTGAAGAATGAGAAACTGGACCACCCTGTTTCTATATGTTATAGAATTTAAGTTTTCACTATTATATAGACTTATTTTTCTTTTTGACTGCATCATGACTGAGCAGCTGTTTCCATTTTTATTTGTTCAATCCATGAATGGAAATAAAATTTGGAAAGGCTAGATAGTGGTGTTCCAATATCTCAGGGGCTGCCCCAAAGAAGAGAGAGTTAAGCTATTCTCCAAAGCGCCCGAAGGCAGGAGAAGAAGAAACGGAGGGAAACTCACCAAGGAGAGAAGCAACCTGGAACTAAAGAGAAACTTCCTGACAGTGAGAACAATTAACCAGTGGAACAACCTGCCTCCAGAAGCGGTGAATGCTCCAACACGGGAAGTTTTTAAGAAGAGACTGGACAGCCATTTGTCTGAAATGGTATAGGGTTTCCTGCCTGAGTAGGGGATTGGACTAGATGACCTCCAAGGTCCATTCCAACTTTGTTAGTATTATTAGATAATCCCATTTCTTATTCTGTCTTTTTGCAGGACTTTTCTTCCAGTCCTGAATCATCCTTGTTATTGTAGTTCCAATTTACGTAGGGGTGCGATGGCTCAGCAGTTAAAGACGCTGACCTTGCCAGCTAGAAAACTGACAGTCTATGTTCGAGACCAAAGCACAGCAAGATAGGGTGAGCTCCCGTCACATCAGGGTCCTGTGATGGGTCAGGTGTGGGTGTGTCAAGCGAAGGTCTTGTGGTGGGTCTTGTGATGGATCGTACACCCTACACCTGAGATATGTTGTGATTCCTCACCAGCCAGTGGACCCAGCAACTGAGTCTGAGGAAAGAGGAGGAGGGGCCTGGAGTGACATCAGAGTCAGAGGAAGGCTCTGAGGAGCTCCAAGACTTACAGTCGGACGAGAAGCCTGGCCCCTCTACTCGCGCTCACGCTGAGACTCAGCTGTGCTGGGAGTCTGAGTTGGACACCAATGAAGCACAGCTGGGAGATATCCAGGATGCACGAAAGCGCAGGCAAGAGAAGCAAGCAGGACAGAGGAATGCAATGGGGCGGCTCCAAAGGCAAAGGAAAAGGCATTAGGAAGCCAGGCCTTGGCTGAATTATAAAAGGGAAGGTGTGGGAGGTGCTGGTTGCCAAAGGCCACCCTTTGTGTTGAGGATGGTGTTTCTGTGAACTGTGTTTGTTTCCCTTGGACATTGACTCAGGTCTGCGAATAATAAAAGGGGTTGCTTTTTTCTTGCGGTTCCTGCCTGCTTGTTGGAAGAGGGGTTTCTCCTTGTGAGCATAGCAAGGACTCACGTAGGCTGGGACAGAATAAGGTATTCGCCACCATCGCATATATTCCTTCTTCCTTAAGAAATTTGCATTTGTCTGGCTGAAATTCCACCCCGCCCCTTTAATCCATCAAGATGAGAAAGCTCCATTCCATGCCAGATTCCTCCAGTGTGACTGACACTTGCGTGCTCTGACGGAGACAAGATGACTAATGAAGCTGGCTTGTTTCAGGTATTAGGAGATGCTGCAAATATAAGGCTTTCTTTTTCTCGTGCCAAGCCTCTCTTTTTTGTTTATCATCCTGGTGGATGGCAGAGGCGCTGTCTCAGGTTTTAACACTTCCTAGTGTTTATCATTTATTTTATTTGCCATTCCAAGGACTATAAAAGCCAATTTTCTGCTTAACAAATGACATTCCTCCAGAGTCTATTATAGCAATCCGATAGAATATGATACCGCTCAGTATTTATACACACACACACACACACACACACACACACACATATATATACTGTATACATATATATATATATATACACACACACACACACACACACACACACACACACACACACAGTATATATAGACGCCAAAGGTGCACGGAACGCTGTTACCTTCCCACCGTAGTGGTCCCTATTTTTCTACTTGCATTTTTACGTGCTTTCGAACTGCTAGGTTGGCAGAAGCTGGGACGAGTAACAGGTGCTCACTCTGCTACGTGGCACTTGGGATTCGACCCGCCAAACTGCCGACCTTCTGATCAACAAGCTCAGCGTCCTAACCCACTGAGCCACCGCATCCCATACACACACACACACACACACACACACACATATATACATACATATATGTACATATACATATATCTATACACACATACACACACACACATATATATACATATATATACATATATACATACATATATATACATACACACACACACATGTATATAATATTTGGGGTGTTTCTTCTCTTTATGAGAAATGGCGAGCAAGGATGCTTTTTTTTCTTTTTGAAAAAAAAAGGGACTTCTGATTTGAATTTGATTGAGCTACCAGGGATTGGACAAAATTGCTCTGAAGGCTCAAAAGCCATCACCGCCTTAATCTTTTCATCTGACTCGGCTTCCACAAATGATTTGGAAAGAAGAAAGTGGTCAGTAGCAAAAATCACTGGAAAGCTATGAGGACCCAGATTGTTGGGGGCAATTAAGCTGACTTTGTAATAATGCCGCTTGGGGGGGGGGCGAAAGCCCTAATAAGCAGGCATATACATAGAATGAAGGCTACTGCTAAGCACATTGGTTTGTGCTTAAATTGTAAGCCGCCCTGAGTCTTCGGAGAAGGGCGGGATATAAATGGGATTAAAATAAAAATAAATAAAAATAAATTGACCTGTATTTCTCAACTCAATTTACTAAATGTTTTTCTGTTGTTTTTTTTATCACCACAACCTAAAACTAAGGAGAAATTTTCCTAATGGTGAGAAAAATGAACCAATGGAACAGCTGCAGAAGTTGTGGGTGCTCCATCATTAATAGAATAGAATAGAATAGAATAGAATAGAATAGAATAGAATAGAATAGAATAGAATAGAATAGAATAGAATAGAATAGAATGGAATACGGAAAGGGACAGAATAGAATTAGAATAGAATAGAATAGAATAGAATAGAATAGAATAGAATAGAATAGAGTAGAGTAGAGTAGAGTAGAGTAGAGTAGAATAGAATAGAATAGAATAGAATAGAATAGAATAGAATAGAATAGAATAGAATAGAATAGAATAGAATAGAATAGAATAGAATAGAATGGAATACGGAAAGGGACAGAATAGAATTAGAATAGAATAGAATAGAATAGAATAGAATAGAATAGAATAGAATAGAATAGAATAGAATAGAATAGAATAGAATAGAATAGAATAGAATGGAATACGGAAAGGGACAGAATAGAATTAGAATAGAATAGAATAGAATAGAATAGAATAGAATAGAATAGAATAGAATAGAATAGAATAGAATAGAATAGAATAGAATAGAATAGAATAGAATAGAATAGAATAGAGTAGAGTAGAGTAGAGTAGAGTAGAGTAGAATAGAATAGAATAGAATAGAATAGAATAGAATAGAATAGAATAGAATAGAATAGAATAGAATGGAATACGGAAAGGGACAGAATAGAATTAGAATAGAATAGAGTAGAATAGAGTAGAATAGAATAGAATAGAATAGAATAGAATAGAATAGAATAGAATAGAATAGAATAGAATAGAATAGAATAGAATAGAATAGAATAGAATAGAATAGAATAGAGCTGGAAGGGACCTTGGAGGTCTTCTAGTCCAGCCCCCTGCTCAAGCAGGAGAATCTATACCAGATCAGCCAGGTGGCTGTCCAGTCTCTTCTTAAAAACCTCCAGTGATGGTGTGCCCATGATTTCTGGTGGCAAGCTGTTCCACTGGTTGATTGTCCTCACTGTCAGGAAGTTTCTCCTTAATTCCAGGTTGCTTCTCTCTTTGATCATCTTCCAACCATGGTTTCTCGTCCTTCCCTCTGGTGCTTTGGAGAATAACATGGGATCCTCTTCCTTGTGGCAGCCCCTCAGATACTGGAACACTGCTATTGTGTCTCCCCTATTTCTTTTTTTTTATTTAGACTGGTCAAACCCAAGTCCCGCAGCTGTTCTTCATACGTTTTGGTCTCCAGGCCTTTGATCATCTAAGTTGCTCTTCTCTGAATTTTTTCCAGACTCTCAACATCTTCTTTGCTATACGGTGATCAAAATTGGCTGCATTGGAGACTTTCAAAAAGAGACTGGACAACCATTTGTCTGAAATGGTATTGGGTTTCCTGGTTGAGCAGGAGGCTGGACTAGAAGACCTCCAAGGTCCCTTCCGACCTCTGCTACATTCATGTAATCTGAATCCCACAAGGTAACAATTTCCAAAACGAGCAGATATGATTAACCACATCACAGGCAGAGAAAACTAACAAAGCTTTTGAAAGAGACTCAGATTTAAACGTAGGATTATAAAGGCTGTTTAGATTCTTTTCAGGTATCAGAACTCTAGGTGTCTTAGTGCACCGTTTCATCCTTTTCTGGTTTCTTTGCAATATTGCATAATTAACCTTCTTTACTGCAGGTTATTCAAGCTTTTGCTCCACTATTTTCCTTCTGAAATTAGATCAATCTTTTCACAGCTTCAGGGAGATGAACTTCAACTTTACTAAGAAGTATCAATCTATTTTAATTTCTTGAAAGAAGGAGATGATGTCCCAGTCCTAGGGCAGGAAACTTTGTCCAAAAAAATTCCTCTCCAGTTCTTTCCACTTTTCCACCCAAATGAATTCACCCAAATCCTGCCAGGGTTTGTAAAAAACAAAAACAAAAAAAACCAAAACTCTAAAATAAAAATAAAAATAAAAAATCAAGGAGTTAACCCTTTCTTGTCTGCAGAGACACAAGATCCCCAGTTGCGCTTCCATAATAGGTGTTGACGCCTATGTCAACGGAGATTCTCAGTCATCCCGGTCATGGTTGTCCCAAAGGTGCTTTGTTTACGAGACAACTGGACTTTCTTAATTTTCTTTGAAGACCTTTCACTTCTCATCCAAGAAGCTTCTTCAACTCTGACTGTTGAAGCATAGATCTGGGCTGCCTCTGAATTGAATCGAATGAATCTTTATTGTCAAAGTACAACCATGTATATGTTGAGGTTGGCTGAGCTTCCCTTCATGCCCCCCCCCACCACAACTCACAGTGACACAAACCCTCCATCTTATTACACCATGTGAACTAATTGTGAACTTATTACACCATGTGAACACACCGGCCTCGCAAGTCAATTATGCATAAAGTTTATAAAAAATTATTTCCCGTTCAAGAGCCTAACAGCCCATGGATAAAAGCTGTTTTTCAGCCTGTTGGTGCGGCTGGCTATACTCCTATATCTCCTGCCCGATGGTAGGAGAGTAAAGAGATACCATCCAGGGTGTGAGTCATCCCTGAGAATTTTCCTCACTCTTCCAAGGCAGCGAGCCCTGGCGAGGTCATCCAGTGGTGTCAGGGGACAGCCCACGATGTCTTGTGCTGTGCTCACCACCCTCTGTAATGCCTTCCTATTTGCGGCTGTCAAGCCAGCATACCACACCGCAATACAGTACGAGAGGACCCTCTCTATAGTAGACCGGTAAAAGAGGGTCATTAGCCGTTGTTCTACCCTGTTCTTCCACAAGACCCTGAGAAAGTGAAGCCTCTGTTGGGCCTTTCTGGCCACCTGGGTTGTATTATCTTTCCAGGTCAGATCTTCGCAGAGGTAGATTATTCAGAAGTTGCAGTGTATGCAAAATGCAGGAGTATTTTATGCCTCTCAAAGCCACTGCTCACCCATCAAAATGGTATTGTGGACCCTCCATTGGCTATTTTGGGGGAAAAAAGTGCAGAGAAGAGCAACAAAGATTATTAGGAGCCTGGAGACTAAAGCATATGACAAACTGTAGCACGAATTGGGTGTGGCTAGTCTAGTGAAAAGAAGGACCAGAGGAGACATGATAGCAGTCTTCCAGTATTAGAGGGGTTGCCACAAAGAAGAGTAGGAGGTCAAACTATTCTCCAAAGCACCAGAGGGCAGGACGAGAAACAATGGTTGGAAACTGACCAAAGAGAGAAGCAACCTGGAATGAAGGAGCAACTTCCTGACAGTGAGGACAATTGACCAGTGGAACAGCTTGCCTCCAGAAATCGTGGGCGCTCCATCACTGGAGGCTTTTAAGAAGAGACTATTTATTTTATTTATTTATTTATTTATTTAAATTTATATACCGCCCTATTCCCGTAGGACTCAGGGCGGTTTACAGGGAAAATTAAAAGTTAAAATACATCACATACAATTCAAATCGATTAAAACTAAGATTACCGGTAAATTAATCCCTGAACTTAACTAAAACCCCATTAATTAAATACCCCTCAGTCTGGGCCAGACAGCTCAAAAAACCAAGTTTTCAAGTCCCTACGAAATGAGCGAAGGTCGGGGCGGTCCTAAGCTCCGTGGGAAGCTGGTTCCAAAGGGCTAGACAATCACCTGTCTGAAATGATATATTCAATCTATTCTCCAAAGCCCCCGAAGGCAGGACAAGCAGCAATGGATGGAAACTAATCAAGGAGAGAAACAACCTAGAACAAAGGAGAAATTTCCTGACAGTGAGAACACTAAAACCAGAGGAACTGACTTGCCTTCAGAAGTTGTGGGTGCTACAAAAACACTTTTTTTGTCTGAAATGGTGTAGGGTCTCTTGCTTGAGCAGGCGGTTGGACTAGGAGACCTCCAAGGTCCCTTCCAACTCTGATATTGTATATTCTATTCATAGGACTTAAGTAGAGGTCATTCTTGATTGACAATGACAAATGGCCCCAAAATTTCTGTTGCTAGGTGAGATAGTTAAGTGAGTTTTTTCCCCCCTTTTATGACCACTATTGCTGCACTTAAGTGAATCACTGTGGTTGTTAGGTTTAGTAACATGGTTATTAAGTCAAATCTGGTTTCCCCATTGACTTTGCTCATCAGAAAGTCACAAAAGGGGATCACATGACTCCAGGACACTGCGACTGTCCTAAATATGAACCAGGTGCCAATCGTCTTAATTTTGATCACAGGACTGACCACAGGGATGCTACAATGGTCCCGTTGAAGGAAAAGTCTTCATCGTGGTTCAGTCTGGGAATAAACAACCTGGCGACTGCTTTAGGAAGAAGGTTGCAGTTTATTGAAGAGGAGAGCCAAACAGGAAGATGGCTCTGGAAGAAAAAAGAGTGAGCACACGTAGGGAGTGGGTTTTTATACCTTCTTGGGCTTTTGTTTGGAGTTGTTCCTGTGGCATGAACTTTGACCTGAGTCTGAGTGTGTGTCAATGCTGCAGACATTGACAATATAAGAGACAGCCTGTTATTTTAATTGCTTCATTTGGGAGGGAGAAATTAATTGCTTCATTTGGGAGGGAGGACCCAGATTGTTGGGGGCAATTAAGCTGACTTTGTAATAATGCCACTTGGGGGGTGTATGAAAGCCCTAATAAGCAGGCATATACATAGAATGAAGGCTACTGCTAAGCTTGTAAGCGGCTCTGAGTCTTTGGAGAAGGGCGGGATATAAATGGAATTAAAAAAATAATAATAAAAAAAATTGTGATAAGATTGCAAAAAGCCACGTACAGAATGGGAAGTGAACCCTCATAGGTAAAACTAATTGGATAATGTGATTTATGACGTGTAGATAAGGGCGGGGATTGTGTGTGTGTTATGATGCATTTGGGGGGGGAGGAGATTTCAGATTCTGGCATCCCTCCATGAGTGCCGATGTTTTGTTTCATTACTAAGACGTTTTAGATAAATAATATGCCTGCAATTTGTTTGATTTGTCTCATTTATCGGAACCATGACAGTGTGCCTTTCTGGTATTCTGATGGTGGTGGGTTAATCCTATTATGTCCCAAGGGTCATATCCTGCTTCCCTGGGACTGGGGCTGATGACTCTTAGATTTTTGGTGTTGATTCTAGGGATCTTTCTTTTTAATCCCAGTCTTTTTGACAAGATTATCACATCTGCAATTCTGCAGACTTGGTTTCTATTTGGGACAGAGAGACTTGGGGGAGGGGTTGGTTTCTGCTTTTAAAATCCTTTAGGGAAATATATTCTGCCCTTTTAATATTTCCTTCTCTGGGCAGCTGACTTCCCACAGCCCTAATTGTGAAAAACAGAAAAAGTCACTTTTTTCAGTTGCAACTTCAAATGGTCACTAAACAAAACATTGTAGGTCGAGGATCATCTGTACAATTCAATGTTCTGATTTTGACCTACCCAAACCTGCAATTGAACCAACTGGTTCAATTAGACCCAAACTATCTAATCTGTGTACCAAGAAGAAGTGCTCTGGATGTGTATGTGTGTGTGTGTGTGTGTGTGTGTGTGTGTTTGTGTGTGTATGTGTATGTGTGTGGGGGTGTTGGTAAGAACTGGATGAAATTCAGAGGGTGGGGGCAACTTTTGATGCACTTTAATTATATTTCCAGCCCTCTGGAACAGAAGCCTTGCCTAGAGCCTTTGAGGGCCGACATCGCTGGGGGAGAAGAACACTAGGTAATTTTGAAATGTTTAATAACTTTGTAATTGTATGCTTTATCATCAATGATTTATTGCTTTTTATTTACACTGTGGTGAGGAGCTGTTTTTAAAATATCCGAGTCCTTCAGGAGGGTGGCAGTGCAAGGACATAAATTGTCCTTTAAATTGTCCAAGGTTTATAATTCTTGCAGATGAAGAGTCAGATTAAAGTCATTGGGCCCCCTCTTTGGATTGTTCTGTCTTTGCTGACTTTAGTGCAGTCCAACCTATTCGTGCACCAGCAGAAGGTGGGTAAATGCAGATACAGGCATTAGCAAATTTATTTCCGGTTTCTCCTGCTTATGCATTTGTCTAGGTTTGTGTGTTTGTGGACAGATATGGGGAAACCTGTTCTTGGTCTGAATGAGTTTCATTCCTTCAGGTCAAGGCAAACAATCAGCCTTACCTGCTAGCCTTTTAAACCCTGTTTTTGTTCTTTTCTTCACTCTGTTTTAATTCTACTTTTCATTGTGACTCTTTCATGTGCTTTTATGGTTTGTATTTGTAAACCACCTAGAGTCACTTGAGAGGTAATATGGGCAGTGTCTGAATGAGATAGGTAGATAGATAGATAGATAGATAGATAGATAGATAGATAGATAGATAGATAGATAGATAGATAGATAGATAGATAGATAGACAGACAGACAGACAGACAGACAGATAGATAAACAGAGGATTGATGATGGATAGAGTAGATAGGTAGGTGGATACATGACAGAAGGATAGAAGATGGATAGATAGATAGATAGATAGATAGATAGATAGATAGATAGATAGATAGATAGATTTTTTATTTTTTTTTAATTTTAATTCCATTTATATCCCGCCCTTCTCCGAAGACTCAGGGCGGCTTACAAGCTTAGCAGTAGCCTTCATTCTATGTATATGCCTGCTTATTAGGGCTTTCACACACACACACCCCGAAGCGGCATTATTACAAAGTCAGCTTAATTGCCCCCAACAATCTGGGTCCTCATTTTACCTACCTCGGAAGGATGGAAGGCTGAGTCAACCTTGAGCCTGGTGGGACTCGAACCTGCACTAATTGCAGGCAGCTGGTGTTACTTAAGGAGGCATTAGCCCACTGCTCCACCAAGGCTCTTGATAGATAGATAGATAGATAGATAGATAGATAGATAGATAGATAGATAGATAGATAGATAGATAGATAGATAGATAGATAGATAAACAGAGGGGGATGATGGATAGATAGGTAGGTGGATAGTTGATAGATGGATAGATAGATGGATGGATAGATAAACAGAGGATGGATGATGGATAGAGTAGATAGGTAGGTGGATAGTTGATAGATGGATAGATGGATAGATAGATAGATAGATAGATAGATAGATAGATAGATAGATAGATAGATAGATGCATAGATGCATAGATAGATAAATAGAGGATGGATGGATGGATAAATAGATAGATAGGTAGATAGGTAAGTGCAATGGTGGGATTCAGCCGGTTCGCACCACTTCAGCAGAACTGGTATCTAATTTTTTGTTGCCTAGCAGGCCCAGAATGGACTTCCAGAAGCGGCATCCACACAGAGAACCGGTTGTTCACATATTTGAATCCCACCACTGGGTAAGTGGATAATAGATAGATAGATAGATAGATAGATAGATAGATAGATAGATAGATAGATAGATAGAATAAAATAAACATTGTTTCCCAAGACCAGGGTTTCATAATTCAGGAAAGAACCAGCCTCAAATCAGGCAGGGAAGCAGGCAGAAGTAGGCAAACCCAATCTGAGAAATATATACTGCTCAGAAAAATAAAGGGAACGCAAGATAAGACATCCTACTATTAAATACAGTACATTGTGTTGTTTAAGTGTTCCCTTTATTTTTTTGAGCAGTATATTTAGATGGGATAAGAACAAACACTGCACCCACTTGTTGACCAATTCCTAGCTGACATTTCAGCTTCAAATGCTCTTTTAAGTATCTCCATCTCCTCGTTCTTTAAAGATCACAACTTATCTTTCGCTCCCTTCTGATCCTCCATTCAGGTCACTTTTGCTAATCCTAGACGGAATCCAATTAATGACCTGAGGCAATGGCGTAAGCATATCTATCAATTAATGACCTGAGGCAATGGCGTAAGCGTATCTATCACGTTCCTAATTCTCCAAGTCGTTCAGTCTCCCCAAAGTAATTTGGTTGTGATTGATGCCTCGTTCTCCCAACAGGGCGAATTTATATTTCAGCTGAGCCATAGCAGGATTTTGTAATTGAGACTGGGCGGTTTGGTTCCCTGCTTGAGACTGGAATTCAAGCAGGAGGCCTCAGGAGAAATAACGACAACGTTGATAAATAATGAATTTGGTCACGTGGAGGAGAAATGGACCAAATCAAGAAGTGAAGCAAACCCATCAATGCTCTGTACAGGATTGAGTAGTCAGGACCCAGAGCTAAGAATCATATTTATTAACCAATATTAGTTAACAATTAATCAGTGGAACAACTTGCCTCCAGATGTTGTGAACGCTCCAACACTGGAAGTTTTGAAGAAGAGGTTGGACAACCATTTATCTGAAATGGTGTAGGGTCTCCTGCCTAAACAGGGGGTTGGACTAGAAGAAGGGACTTCATGGTCCCTTCCAACTCCGATTCTATCCTATCCTATCCTATCCTATCCTATCCTATCCTATCCTATCCTATCCTATCCTATCCTATCCTATCCTATTCTATCCTATCCTATCCTATCCTATCCTATCCTATCCTATCCTATCCTATCCTATCCTATCCTATCCTATCCCATTCCATTCCATTCCATTCCATTCCATTCCATTCCATTCCATTCCATTCTATATTTTCTATCCTATCCTATCCTATCCTATCCTATCCTATCCTATCCTACCCTACCCTACCCTACCCTACCCTACCCTACCCTACCCTACCCTACCCTATCCTATCCTATCCTATCCTATCCTATCCTATCCTATCCTATCCTATCCTATCCTATCCTATCCTATCCTATCCTATCCTATCCTATCCATTATTCCATTCCATTCCATTCCATTCCATTCCTGTTCTGTTCTGTTCTACTCTACTCTACTCTACTCTACTCTACTCTACTCTACTCTACTCTACTCTACTTTACTCTACTTTACTCTACTCTTATTCTGTTCTGTTCTGTTCTGTTCTGTTCTGTTCTGTTCTGTTCTGTTCTATTCTATTCTATTCTATTCTAGGTCCCAGCACAGTAGGTAGGACCCAGAGCTAAGTGAGACATTTGTTAAGTGAATTTTGCCCCATTTTATGACCTTTCTTGCCACTGTTATTAAATGAATCACTGCAGTTGTTAAATTGGTACCATGGTTGTTAAGCGAATCTGGCTTCCCCCATTGACTTTGCATGGTCAGGAGGCCGCCAAAGGACATCACGTGACCCTCGAGACACTGCAACAGTCATCAGTACAAGCCAGTTGGCAACCATCTGCATTTTGATCATGTGACCCTGGGGATGCTGCAAAGGCCATCACTGTGAAACATGCTCTAAGTCACATTTTACAGTATCATCGTAACTTGGAACAGTCACTAAATGAGCTGTTGTAAGTCGAGGACAACCTGTCCCTATAGCTGAAATAAACACAGTATTTCTGCCCCACATCAAGAGTTTCCTGTCTCTAAGAGTCTGTGAATCCATTTTCCCCCTCTCTCTTAACTTTACTTACCGTAGTCTTAGTTCCAACAGAAGAACTAAATTATCCCATTATTATTATTATTATTATTATTATTATTATTATTATTATTATTATTATTATTATTATTATTATTATTATTTAACCAACACACACACACACACACAGAGTGGAGTGGAGGTTGGGAAAAATCTGATTTTGCCCCCTTCGGAAGACTTGAGAAAAGGTAGAACACTTAGTTTCCATGGAAACACATCATCTGTAATTTTTCTAACAAGAGAAGTACTTGGGAAACTTTATCACATCTGCTGTCGTTCTGATTCCATTAACCTCTTTTTTTTTCTTTTTTCCCCCTCCCCCCCTTTTTTAAGAAAATACTTCCCAATTTTATTCCACTATAAACTATATAGCTAATATATGTATAAATATAAAAGACTCTAGACATCGCGATGCAAAGAAGATCATGGCATTTATAACTGGCTGTGATTTATTGGGGAATTAAATTGAAAAAAAAAGAAAAAAGAAAAAATGAAAGAAAATTCTGAACAAATGACTTAAATAGCTGTTCTGTACATTTAAAAAAAAAATACTCCCAAACCTTATTGACTGTTGAATATTTTGAAAGTTTCTCCTTTTATCAGCTATTTTTCTCGGAGAGCTAAATGGAGCAGTTTTCCCCAAACTCCTGGCATATTTTTCTTGTCAAAAGAATGAGTTGCCTCATTCCCCAAGTTTTGGTTTTTTCCATTTTCCTCTATGAGTCCAAAGGCTTCTTTCTGAAGGCAGGACAAGAAGCCATGGATGAAACTAATCAAGGAGAGAAGCAACATGGAATTAAGGAGAATTTTTCTGAAAGTGAGAACAATTAACCGGTGGAACAGCTTGTCACCAGACGTTGTGGGTGCTCCATCACTGGAGGTTTTCAGGAAGACACTGGACAGCCACTTGTCTGAGATGCTATAGGGTTTCCTGCTTGACTGGCGGGGTGGGGGTGGGGGTGGGTGGGGTTGGACTAGAACAGGGGTGTCAAACTCAATTTCATTGAGGGCCGCATCAGCATTGTGGTTGCCCTCAGGGGGCCGGGTGGGCATGGCCAGGGTGGGTGTGGCCTACTGGATGGGCGTGGCTAGAGTGCGTATGGCCTACTGGGTGGGCGTGGCCAGCTCTACATCATTCGCATCAAGGGTGCCTATGGGGGCCTGGGCAGGGGTGGGACAGATCTGAGGGTCTCTGGCAGAAGGAGGGTCTCTGGGCCAGGGCCAAGGCAGTGGGGGCCGTTCCCTCACTGTTTCCAGGATGGCTTCGGGGGCCGAATGAAACCACTTCGCGGGCCGGATCCGGCCCCCAGGCCTTGTGTTTGACATGTCTGGACTAGAAGATCTCCAAAGTCTCTTCTTATTCTGTTCTGCTCTCCAAAGCCCCTGAAGTACTGCCAACATTGGGCAACACAAAATATGAAGCATGACAAAACAACATGCTTCATCAACACAGACCTCAGTGGCACAAAGCAGTAACATGACAAGATGAACTGAATGAAAAAGGTGATATGGCTGTGAAAGGTAGAATAGTCTATTCCAGTCTATGGAGATTCTCCATCGTCCAGGTCATGCTTGTCCCAAAAGTGCTGTTGAAAGTAAAAAAAAATCTTCATCAGGGTCCAGTCCAAGCTGGGAATAAACAAAATGGAGACCCACTTTAGAAAGAAGGTTGTAGTTTATTGAAGGGCAGAGCCAGACAGAAAGATGGCTCTGGGAAAAACTGACCGCATGTAGTAGGGTGTGGTGGTTTTTATACCTTCTTGGGCTTTTGTTTGGACTTGTTCCTGTGGCGTGAACTTTGACCTGATTCTGAGTGTGCCTTTCTGGTATTCTGATGGTGGTGAGTTAATCCCATTATGTCCCAACGGTCATATTCTGCTTCCTTGGGGCTGTGGCTGATGGCTACATCCTGTGTTGGATTTTTTTTTGGCGTGAGGGATTGTTGATTCTAGGGTTCTTTGTCATTCTAATCCCATCAGCTCCAAGCCTCCTGCCTCCAATCTATCACATCTGGTTTCTGTTTGGGTCAGAGAGACTTGAGGTGGGCTGGGGTCTTGGTTTCTGGCTTTAAGATCCTTTTGGGAAATATATTACTATTTCTTTCTCTGGATTCTTTACACAGTGCTTTTTCAGCAGGCATCTGGACTTTCTTGTTTTACCTTTGCTTCTTATCCCAGAAGCTTCTTCAGCTCTGACCGGATGGTGGAGGATGGGAAGATTTATACTCCTTGCAGACAGCTGGTCATTCTTTTAGAGAGTCGTTGAGGCCACTTGGAGGTTTACCTGTGTCCTCATGGGACTTTCTTATTATTCTTTGCAGACGTTTCCCTTCTCATCCCAGAAGCTTCTTCAGCTCTGACTGGATGGTGGGTGGTGGTGGAAGGATTTATACTCCTTGCAGCCAGCTGGTCATTTGCATCCTTTTAGAGAGTCGTTGAGGCCACTTGGTGGTTTGTTTGTCCTGATGGAACTTTCTTATGATGCTTTGAAGACATTTCCCTTCTCATCCCAGAAGCTTCTTCAGCTGTGACTGGATGGTGGGGGATGGGAAGATTTATACTCCTCACAGACAGCTGGTCATCTGCCTTCTTTTAGAGAGAGGACACAGGTAAACTTTCAGGTGGCCTCGATGACTCTCTAAAAGAAGGCAAATGACTAAAATCTAGTCTTATTGGATTGTATTTACATTAAAAGAAAAGAAAAGAAAAGAAAAAAACAGTCCTTTTTCTCAACGCAAAGATTCTCTGTTTCTTTTTCTCTGGACTTCTCCGTTTTATACTTTTTTTTTTTTTGCCTTTTGGCAATCCCAAACTTTAATCGGAGACTCTGGGAAGTTCTGTTTAATCTCCTCCACCGCCCCCCCCCAGTCTCAGTCAAGCAACTTCTGCCTTGGTTTCAAAGCATCTCAAATATCCAATCTCCAGAACAGAAAGCGGGGCCAAGTGTTTATGTGTGTGTGTGTGGGAGGGGAGGGGGGACACAAACAAGACTGGCTTCTTGTGCAAATGTGAATTTTAAGGATGCGCAAGGAACATCTGAATCTTGCTGGTTCACCTAGAACAGACATGTCAAACACAAGGCCCGGGGGCTGGATCTGGCCCGTGAAGTGGTTTCATGCGGCCTGCGAAGCCATCCTGGAAACAGTGAGGGAACGGCCCCCACTGCCTTGGCCCTGGCCCAGAGACCCTCCTTCTGCCAGAGACCCTCAGATCTGTCCCACTCCTGCCCAGGCCCCCATAGGCACCCTTGATGCCAACGATGTAGAGCTGGCCACGCCCACCCAGTAGGCCATACGCACTCTAGCCACGCCCACCCAGTAGGCCACGCCCACCCAGGCCACACCCACCCGGCCCCTTGAGGTCAACCGCAATGATGATGCGGCCCTCAATGAAATTGAGTTTCACACCCCTGACCTAGAAGATTCAGCAAAGTTTGCCGGTTGCCGTGACCTAGTTCTGCATATATATCAATAGCGGCTTATTTGTGCTAGTAACAATACAAACACTTCCCGCACATATTTTTTTTTTAACCTGCTGCACACAAAATAACCTTGCTGAGCTGCACCAATGTGTGGGCCAGCCCCGAAAAGCAAGCCATCAAAATGCAGCGGCCTCTCTTTTTTCAAAATCATTTCTGATTTATTTTTTATTTATTTTTTTTAAAAAAATCAAAGCACAGCCCTTTCTGAATCGGTTCAGCCGAATGTCCCATTATGTTCCTCGGAGATTTTTTTTCACTGAGTCCTCATCCTTATTATTCCCACATTAAAAGATCCACGGGGGGAACATTTCAGCATGTGGCATAGTGAAACCTTGAAGCTCCGTAGCTTAAAAAATTTTTTTTTGCAGGGTCAGTGGTCTTTAAAGGGGACATCATCCCTGCTGTTTGCATCCAATTTGGCTTTCAAATGAAGCCTCCGCAGATGTTCGCTCATTATAGGGCTATGATTAAATTTTTCATCACCCTGAATTGGTGCGGTCTGCTTTGCTAAGGAGCACAACGTGCCTGGAGATGTGATGCAATTGACTTTCATAGGAAGGTCCTTACGTTACTCATTGATCATATCTGCACCTACCACACCCTCCAGGAGAGCCTGTTCAGTGTGCTGGGACCACCTATAGAATAGAATAGAATAGAATAGAATAGAATAGAATAGAATAGAATAGAATAGAATAGAATAGAATAGAATAGAATAGAATAGAATAGAATAGAATAGAATAGAATAGGAATAGAAATAAGAATAGAATAGAATAGAATAGAATAGAATAGAATAGAATAGAATAGAATAGAATAGAATAGAATAGAATAGAATAGAATAGAATAGAATAGAATAGAATAATTCTTTATTGGCCAAGTTGATAGTGCTCAACTTACAACTTAAAAAGAGTGCAGAGAAGAGTAACAAGGATGATTAGGGGACTGGAGATTAAAGCATGCAAAGAAGACATACAAAGTTGCTGGAAATGGGTATGTCTAGTTTAATGAAAAGAAGGACTAGGGGTGAAATCATAGCAATTTTCCAATATCTCAGGGGCTGCCCCAAAGAAGAGGGAGTCAAGCTATTCTCCAAAGCGCCTGAAGGCAGGACAAGAAGCAACGGTTGTAAACTAACCAAGGAGAGAAGCAACCTGGAATTAAGGAGAAATTTCCGGACAGTGAGAACAATTAACCAGTGGAACAGCTTGCCACCAGAAATCGTGGGCGCTCCATCAATGGAAAGTTTTAAGAAGAGACTGAACACCCATTTGTCTGAAATGGTACAGGGTTTCCTGCCTGAGCAGGGGATTGGACTAGATGACCTTCAAGGTCCCTTCCAACATCATCATCATCATCATCATCATCACCACCACCAGCACCACCACCACCACCACCATCATCATCATTATTATTATTATTATTATTATTATTATTATTATTATTATTATTATTATTATTATTATTATTATCCTAATTGATAACTATGGAGAAACACTTCTAAATCTGGCAAGGTAAAGAGCAGTGGGCTAATGCCTCCTTAAGTAACACCAGCTGCCTGCAATTAGTGCAGGTTCGAGTCTCACCAGGCTCAAGGTTGACTCAGCCTTCCATCCTTCCCAGGTAGGTAAAATGAGGACCCAGATTGTTGGGGGCAATAAGCTGACTTTGTAATAATGCTGCTGGGGGGGTGAAAGCCCTAATAAGCAGGCATATACATAGAATGAAGGCTATTGCTAAGCACATTGATTTGTGCTTCTTAGATTGTCAGCCGCCCTGAGTCTTCGGAGAAGGGCGGGATATAAATGGGATTAAAAAAAAAGGTAAGGAATTTAGAGAAATCACTGATAATTATTTCATATTGTTGGAGAAGCAGGTTTAATTCAACAAGGTTTCTTGAATTACCCTCCTACAAGCATGTTATTATATATGCACATTAGTCTGTTGTCTTGTTGGTATTTAACTTTATAACACCTTCAGCAGCTGCATTGCTATGTTTAATGTTCATGGCAACGTAATATATTTCTTTTCCCCCACAAGGTATAACTAAGAATTATATGGCATTTGTCAGAGTAATGACAATGGTTGTGTCTGCTACCACTTTTGTGGAAACAAAACTAATGATGGAACTTCAAACAAATTGGGCATTCTCACCGGGCAGACATTCAAACCTCAGGCTTCATAAAAGATGAATTAGATGTGTGAGTCTAAAAAAAATTAATTTAAATCTCTTCAGCAAAGTGGACAAAGATTCTGTGTGCATGTGTGTATGTGTGTGTGTAATAACTATTCATTGATAAGAAACTGCTATTGCTAGAATATTTTGGGTATAACAACTATATTCGTGTTGGCTAGTATTACGTTGAATCATTAGGATTACAGATCACTTTCTCATTAAATGCCTGGTACTCAAGCTTTGGCACATTCCATTGCCTTCGGATATCATTATCATCATGACCTCCAAGATCCCTTCCAGCGCTGTTCTGTTCTGTTCTATTCTATTCTATCTGTGCTATTCTTTTCTATTCTATTCTATTCTGTTCTGTTCTGTTCTGTTCTGTCCTGTTCTACTCTACTCTACTCTACTCTACTCTACTCTACTCTACTCTACTCTACTCTATTCTATTCTTTCTGTGTTATTCTGTTCTACTCTACTCTACTCTACTCTACTCTACTCTACTCTACTCTACTCTATTCCAATCTACTCTACTCTACTCTACTCTACTCTACTCTACTCTACTCTACTCTACTCTACTCTATTCTATTCTTTCTGTGTTATTCTGTTCTACTCTACTCTACTCTACTCTACTCTACTCTACTCTACTCTACTCTACTCTACTCTACTCTATTCTATTCTATTCTATTCTATTCTATTCTATTCTATTCTATTCTATTCTATTCTATTCTCATCATCATTTTAGCCATTGTTTATCCACTGCAGGATGAAAGCCTCTTCTGCATGTTTCCAACCAATAGCAATAGCAATAGAAATTAGAGTTATATACCATGCCATAGTGCTTTACAGCCCTCTCTAAAGTGTTTACAGAGTCAGCCTCTTGCCCCCAACTATCTGGGTTCTCATTTTACTGACCTCGGAAGGACGGAAGGCTGAGTCAACCTTGAGCCGGTTAGGATCAAACTCCTGGCAATGAGCAGTGAGTTAGCCTGCCATACTGCATTCTAACCACTGTGCCACCACAGCAATAGCAACTGATATACAGGCCAAGGGGCTATATAGATTCGGTATACAATCTGTCAGGTACAAAGGATCAAAACCACACATTAAGCTATAGTTAAAAGATTTAATGCACAAGCATCATTTCTAGGCAAGACAAGAAACAATGGATGGAAACTAAACAAGGAGAGAATAAACTTGGACTAAGGAAAAAATTCCTAAAAGGGAGAACCATTAATCAGTGGAACAGCTTGCCTCCAGAAATTGTAGGTGCTACATCACTGGAGGCTTTTAAGAAGAGACTGGACAGTCATTGTCTGGAATGGTATGAGCTGCCCTGCTTGAGCAAGGGGTTGGACTAGAAGACCTCCAAGGTCCCTTCCAACTCTGTTATTCTGTGTTTAAGCTAAAGTTAAATACTAAATTGGTGCCAGATAAGGGTCAACAGAATTTAAAAGGGCTTTGATTTGGACAATTGTGGCAACATAAGGATTCTAAGCTGATGACATGTTTAACTCCACCCCCAGCTCTCCTACAAGAATATGATGAAACAAGCTGGCTCCAGATTGTCAATGGAGAGCAACAAAGCTGTATTCTCTTTTCTTTATTCAATTGATATTTATATATTACGGGAAGCTGGATTGGAAGTGTGTTTTTAAGACTGGAGGGAGAGACTTCAATAACTGGTATTATGTGGATGAAATTACCTCAATGGCTGACAATGCAAAGATCTCTAAGCCCTAAGAATAAAAATCAAGGAGACAACGAAAAAAAAATGGGACCAAATATTGAGAAGACCAAACTAAATGACAAGAGGTAAAGAACAAGCAGGCTTAAAATTGGCAGTGCAGAGGTCAAAATGGTAGAAAGCTTCTGCCATTTATTTATTTATTTATTTATTTATTTATTTATTTATTTATTTATTTATTTATTTATTTATTTATTTATTTATTTATATTTGTATACCGCCCTTTTCCTGAAGGACTCAGGGCGGTGAACAGGGCACATATAAAAAATACAAAATACAAAAATTAAAAAAGAATTAAATAGTAGCCCAGCTAAAACAATCAATAACAATATAAAAAATCCCCATTAAAACCCCAACATATCCCCCATCAGGCCAGGCCGGCTTGTTCAAATAGATAGGTCTTCAGACCGCGTCGGAAGGAGCGAAGGTCCGGCGCCATCCGGAGCTCGACCGGCAGCTGATTCCATAGCTCCGGGGTGCCCACAGAAAAGGCCCTCCCCCTGGGGGCCACCAGCCGACATTCTCTGACCGGAGGCACCCTGAGGAGGCCCTCTCTGTGGGAACACACAGGGCGGAGGGAAGTTGACGCCGGCAGCAGGTTATGGCTAACACTCAAGAGAAAATGCACAAGGAGTCACGACATGATAACAAGGGGTCAACCTATTCACCAAAGCACAAGAAGGCAGACAAGAAGCAACGAATGGAAACTGATCAAGGAGAGAAGCAGAACTAAGGAGACACTTCCTGACAGTTAGAACAGTTAACCAATGGAACAACTTGCCTCCAGAGGTTGTGGGTGCTTTATCACTGGAGGCTTTTAAGAAGAAATTGAACAGCATCTGAAATGGTATAGGGTTTCCTGCCCAAGCAGGGGGTCCCTTCCAACTCTGTTATTCTGCTATTCTGTTAAATCTAAAAACCTATCTATTTGAACAATCCGGCCTGGTCTGATGGGTTTGGGGTTTGGATTTGGTTTTAACATTGTTTTAATTATTGTATTATATTGGGCATAATTATTTCTTTTTTAACTTTTGTATGTATATTTCGATATTTATTGCCCTGTACACTGTCCTGAGTCCTTTGGGAGAAGGGCGGTATAAAAATTTAATAAATATAAATAAATATAAATATAAATACATTGCCAGATTAGCACTTGGTAGAATAGCCATGAAACTCTTGGAAAAGATACACAAAGCTGTCATGTGTCTGTATCTTACAAAGATCAGAGTTAAGCATGACATGGTATCCTCTGTGATGCTCTACGGAAGAGAACATTGGAATTTGAAGGAGAGGAAGAATAATTGACACTTTGAAGCTTCGGTGTTGGGGAATAATAACCAGGCTCAAGTTATCCTATTCTGGACACATCATGCAAAAGACTAACTCAGGGGTCTTCCAACTTGGCCCTTTGAGGACCTGTGGACTTCAACTCCCAGAATTCCTCAGCCAGCCTCCATTTTGCTTGTTAGATTTAAGACAGGGGTCTTCAAACTTGGCCCTTTGATGACTTGTGGACTTCAACTCCCAGAATTCCTCAGCCAGCGTGCCTGGCTGAGGAATTCAGGAAGTTGAAGTCCACAAGTCATCAAAGGGCCAAGTTTGAAGACCCCTGGACTAACTGGTTGGAAAAGGCACAAATACTGGGAAAGAGGGAAGGAAAGAGAGATAGAGGATGACCAGCAACAAGGGGGATGGACTTAGTTATTATGGTGATGGGGGCACCTTTCTGGAAGACCTGAAGGACCAAGCTGAGGACAGATCATCATGGAGGAAAGCTATGTATGTGGACAATAAGGGCTGACAACAACTTGATAGCACATCAACTATTTATTTAATATTAGCAACTGCTTTCCTGGGAGTCTAAGAGATGTTTGCTCCCCACACTCAAAACAGTCCCCCATGGACATCCAAAAACTCCTTCCAGACTCAAAAATAGGTTAGAAAACATTCAAACAACCAATTATCTCTGAAGACTATTTAGCATTCTGGAGGAGAGAGTTTGCCTCCATTTCATCTATGTCTCCTGGACCCGTTTTGCATTTTGAGCAGGTTGGTTAGCTCACACCACTGGCAAATGAGGAGCATTTGGTGGATTTTGGCTCCGAGAGAACCACAAAAACACCTCTGGCCTTCTGGGGAATCAGAAGAGTTGAGAGTTGATTTGTGAAGACAAGAAATGCACCCTCTCTCCCTTTGGCACCATCGTTTGCCCCCATGACAAATATTTTGACATTTGGCCAAGTACTGACACACATACACACAAACACACACACACACACATGCACACACACACAAACACACACTTCAGCAACAGGCATTAAAGCTGTGGCTAGCCAACTGCTTTTTGGACTTTTAACCTGGTGCTTTTGACAGCAATTAGTGTCCGCTGAAAGTTTTTGCAAAATCAACTAGCCTATATCCCTCCCTCCCTTACTCTCTCTCTCTCTCTCTTTCTCTCTCTTTCTTCTCTTTTTTTCCTTCCTTCCTTCCTTCCTTCCTTCCTTCCTTCCTTCCTTCCTTCCTTCCTTCCTTCCTTCCTTCCTTCCTTCCACACTGCAACTCTGCATGTTCATTTACTCCCTCCCTTCCTCTCTCCCTCCCTTTCCTTTCCTTCCTTCCTTCCACAGTGCAACTCTGCATGAGTTCATTTAGTCCCTCCCTTCTTTCCTCCCTCCCTCCTTTCCCTCCCTCCCTCCTTCCTTCCTTCCTTCCACACTGCAACTCTGCATGTTCATTTACTCCCTCCCTCCCTTCCTCCCTCCCTCCCTTTCTCCCTCCCTCTCTCCTTTCCCTCCCTCCCTCCCTCCCTCCTTCCTTCCTTCCTTCCTTCCTTCCTTCCTTCCTTCCTTCCTTCCTTCCTTCCACACTGCAACTCTGCATGAGTTCATTTACTCCCTCCCTCCTTTCCCTCCCTCCCTCCCTCCCTCCTTCCTTCCTTCCTTCCTTCCTTCCTTCCTTCCTTCCTTCCTTCCTTCCTTCCTTCCTTCCTTCCACACTGCAACTCTGCATGTTCATTTACTCCCTCCCTCCCTCCCTTCCTCCCTCCCTCCCTTTCTTCCTCCCTCTCTCCTTTCCCTCCCTCCCTCCTTCCTTCCTTCCTTCCTTCCTTCCTTCCTTCCTTCCACACTGCAACTCTGCATGAGTTCATTTACTCCCTCCCTCCTTTCCCTCCCTCCCTCCCTCCTTCCTTCCTTCCTTCCTCCCTTCCTTCCTTCCACACTGCAACTCTGCATGAGTTCATTTACTCCCTCCCTCCTTTCCCTCCCTCCTTCCTTCCTTCCTTCCTCCCTTCCTTCCTTCCACACTGCAACTCTGCATGAGTTCATTTACTCCCTCCCTTCCTCTCTCCCTCTCTCCTTTCCTTCCTTCCTTCCCCACTGTGACTCTTGAGTTCATTTCCTTCTTCCCTCCCTCCCTTCTTCCTTCCTTCTCCATTGCAACTCTGCATGTTCCCTTCCTTCCTTCCTTCCTTCCTTCCTTCCTTCCTTCCTTCCTTCCTTCCTTCCTTCCTTCCTTCCTTCCTTTCTTCCTTCCTTCCTTCTTTCCTTCCTTCCTTCCCCCTCCCTGAGAGCCCACTGAATTTTTTTTTGTAACATGCGCACAGCAGATGGAAGTTGTAGAAGCGGAAGATCCAGACTTACGACACCCCATCCCAGACACCCAAAGGAATATGTCACATTATTTTTGTGTTATTCCGCTTGTCCCTTCGTGTTTTCCTGATGCCTTCTTTCCAACATCTCCTTCAAAAATAACAACGGAGAGAATTCTACTGATTTGCTCTTGTTGATTGTGATGATGTTGGGACTTGCTTCTTCTTGCCGTTCTTGAAATTATATGATTGGCTCATTTGAAGCTCGTTAAAACGAAGAAGAAAAATGTTCAGAGATACAGTTGTTGTAATTTGCAAGTTCTGGAAATAAATAGCACTTTAAAAAAACCTTATTTGTAAATATATAAATAAAGACCACGGATTCAAAAGCTAGCTTAATTAAAATCCAGCATACAAATAAATTCACTGGGCAGATTTGAAGTTTGTCAGCTCTAATTTGTTTTTCCCCTGCTTTTCCAAAGCTGAGCAGGATGTAAAAAGACATCTATTTAACACGAAAGAAGATGGTGTGTCTCTGCTCCTGTTTTTTTGAATCAAAAGATTTGGCATTTCTCATCAGTTCACCGTCAGCTGTCATTTTATATAAAAGTAAATTCTTATACTTCAGAAGCCTACATTCAGATGGGGCAAAAACCAGTGTGTGTGTGTGTGTGTTTTTTTTTTTTTGCTATTTTTAAATAATGGGTGCATCTGTTTCTCCCTCTCTCTTCCTCTCCTCCTGCCTGATCTTCCACAAATCAAACATCAACCTCCTGTCCTCTCTTAGCATCCTGTATCCCTCTTAATAACGAAGCTGTGTTAGCAAACTCTCCTTCAGCTGTTAATTTGCAGCATGTATGCCTGGCGTTTGGTAAATTGTGTTTACAAAACTGGCTTTGTCTGTTTATCTCTAAGACGGTTACAAAAGATGTCGGACGCTTTCAGTCATGTCACTCATGAGCTAACCTTGCAAGAGATGGCCTCCTCAATCAAATCTCCCTCACTGTGTTGTTGAAAAAGCGGAAGGGAGAGTGATAGCTACACATTCAATTATGACAAGCTCACATCCAGGGGTAGATACCTTCTCTGCCATTCCCCTTCCCCCCCATCCTTGATTCTTTGAAACCACGGATTTATTTTGAACCCCTGATCCTTCCACAGTTCTTTTCTTACCCTCTCTTCTGAAATGCCGTCAGTCCCCATTATTGTGGAAAACTAAACACGCAAAGTTTGGAAGATAAGCTATAAAATGCGTTTAGCCTACTGTTAGGAACATTTCCTCGCTTGTATTTTATTGTGTCTTCCAACATCTTCTAAAGATCTTCCAACATCTTCTGAAGATCTTCCAACTTCTTCTGAAGATCTTCCAGCTTCTTCTGAAGATCTTCCAGCTTCTTCTGAAGATCTTCCAGCTTCTTCTGAAGATCTTCCAAAATCTTCCAAAGATCTTCCAACATCTTCCAAAGATCTTCCAGCATCTTCCAAAGATTTTCCAACATCTTTCAAAGATCTTCCAGCTTCTCCTGAAGATCTTCCAACATCTTCCAAAGATCTTCCAGCATCTTCCAACATCTTCCAAAGATCTTTCAACATCTTTCAAAGATCTTCCAACATCTTTCAAAGATCTTCCAACATTATCTGAAGATCTTTCAACTTCTTCTGAAGATCTTCCAACATCTTCTAGCCAACATGGCAATTTGAATCTTGTCTTCCCTTTCACAGTGATGACATCTCGTTACAATTCACTAATGAGGCAAGGACTGGTCCTGGAGTTAATCATGTGTATTACTTAAAAGAATTTTACATCACATCTCTAGCTTTCCCTTCACATCACAAAAGCATTGGACATATTGTTTTCTAGTTTTTAGTGTAAATTATCCAGAGTCATTCTAGAGTCATTAGAGTCCTCTAATTCTTATTTATTTATTAATCAAATTTATATAGCTGCAATCTCACCCAAATGACTCTGGGTGCGATACAACAAACAGATAAATCAAACAAACCAACAGATATAAAATCCATATTCATAACATCCTAAAAAAACAAATCTTGTAAGTAACCTTTAAAAAAAACTTTTTAAAACATGGGGAAATGGCCCAGAATTTTATCCGTGACCCAATATTTTCCATCTACACCTTAAGGCATACAGGTATACCTATTATTTCTTGCGAAGCAGGGGGTCTACTAATAGCTCTCAAATAGCACTCAATATTGAATTACGAAGTTCCTTATTCTATCCAGTGACCAAAACTAGAATAAATGCTCACCGCTCAGTTTGAAAATGTGAAAAGTTAAATCTATCTTTCCCAGTAGGCAGTAGTAATTTGTTCCATAAATATCTCGCAAGCCACCCCTGGCCAGAGATATTTCTTTTATACTGGGTCAATTTGTTTCAAATAAGGTGAAGGGGGAAAAAAACATTGGAAGGCTTCTTAAAATGTAAATCAGCTTTTGACTTAAAGTGATCTTAATCGCATTTATTTTGGGCCCCAAATGCTCCCAAGGAATTCTCTATTGTCTCTCTACATCTTTTTTTTCATTTGCATGACAATAAGATCACATTTACCAGTTGAAAAAAAATCCTAGGTTTCTTAGATCAGAAAGAACACAAACTTGAAAACACCAAATCTTCAACCTACCACAATGTTTGCTATATGTATGTATGTATGTATATATATATATATATATATATATATATATATATATATATATATATATATATATATATATATATATATATATATATATATATATATATATACATACATATATATATATACATATATACATATATATACATATACATACATATACACACATACATATATATATATATATATATATATATATATATATATATATATATATATATATATATACCATTATATTACCTATAAATAAATATCTAAATATCTGATGTAATGGATATTATATCTAATACAATGGATATATACCGTCCTCTGTCAGAAATGCTGTAGGGTCTTCTACTTGTGTGTGTGTGGGGGGGGGGTGTTTGAAGTAGATCAGGGGTAGGCAACCTTGGCTCCCAGAATTCTTGAGCAAGCCACGCTAAGGGGAAAGGGAGAGGTTTCCAAGCTGAGCCATGCTGGCTCAGGAATTCTGGGAGTTGAAGTCCACAAGTCATGAAGGGGCTAAAGTTTCCTCCATGCTGGCTCAGGAATTCTGGGAGCTGAAGTCCACGAGTCATAAAAGAGCCAAGGTTGCCTACCCCTGAATTAGGGCAATAGACTTCAACTCCCAGAATTCCTGAGCCGACCACGCTGAGGGGAAAGGGAGAGGTTTCCATGCTGAGCCCTGGCTGGCTGAGGAATTCTGGGAGTTGAAGTCCACGAGTCATAAAAGGGCCAAGATGGCCTACCCCTGGACTAGATGATCTACAAACAGACATGTCAAACTCGCGACGTCACGTGACGTCACGCAATTTATCAGAGCCTTTTCACCATTGCTGGCAATGGGGTGGGCGTGGCTTCTGGATGATGTGTCCGGCCCGCGGGCCGGCAGTTTGACACCACTGATCTACAAGTTCCCTTTCAACTCTGTTATTCTGATTATGATTCTTCACTTGCCACCTTTCATTTAAGGACCGTTCAAAGCTACAATGGCAATGAAAAAAGTGACTTACAGTATGGCCACTTTTTACATTGACGACCGTCGGAGCCTCCCTGTGGTCACATGGTCAAAATTCAAATGCTTGGCAACTGGCATGTACTTATGACGGTTTCAGCATCCTGGGGGTCACGCGATCACTTTTTGTGACCTTCTGACAAGCAAAGTCAATAGAGAAAGCCAGATTTACCTAACCACGGTGTTACTAACTTAACAACTGTGGAAAGGAAGGTGGTAAAACAGGTGTCAACAAAACTCACTGAACAGCTGTCTCGCTTAGCAACAAAAATTGCTGTCAAGGACCAATATACAGTACACAATCTTCATCTGGGATATTAATCCTGTGCATTAAAGTATTAAAGAAATGAGAGTAGGCAGAAAGAATAACATTTTATCCGTATGTAGGACAATCCTGAGCTCACTTTCCCACTAGGATTCCTTTAATGTTTGTAGAATTTTTAATTACATCAGCAAAAACATTCTAAAAATCACATTGAAAAGGAGACAAAAAGCAGGTTTCTTTGACAAATACCTCGCCTTATTTATTTATTACATTTGGGAACCGGCGGCAGAGGGATTGTGGGCGGTGTGCAATAAAAACATTGAAACACAAAAACAGTTTAAAAAATAAATAAATAAAAAGAGGCAGGGATGATTAAAACACTGTTAAAAATTAATCTTGCTATAAACGTAGCAAATGGCATCGCAAACTGCATCAATCCCCTGAGTAGGGTTTGATTTTGGGTGTGGATCTAAATAATTCAGAGCCCTGTCAATTATCAGTTAGCGAAAGAGGAAGGATCAAAAATATGACATGGCTTCGTTGATCTGACTAAATCCAGCTTGAAGTTGACACCATGACAATTGGGGGGGAAAAAAACCCACCAAGCTGTATTCTGTGATCAAAATAGCTATAAAACCTGAGTATTCTCATTTATTAAGAAATTAGATCTATAATTAGAATGCTGAGTGGGATTCTTGCATGATTTAGAAATAACAGAGATGGTTGTCTCATTAAAATAAAACGGGAAGAGATTTATTCAAACCATTACACCACCGGCAAAATTGTAATTCAGCCATTGTAAATTAACAACACACCTTCAGTAAAATTGGGAGATTTCTGTATAGCTATGCCAAAACAGTGGAAAACCATCAGAGCCTGTAATTCCCCCCACACACATTTTTACAGAGTTTATAGAATTTTTTGAAGGGAAAGAAGTATAAGGAAGATTAATGACTTGGTTCGGTAATAAATACAGTAATTTCAGTTTTTGACTTTTTTTTTTGAAAAGGACATATCATCTATTCATAAAACTTCACAAGCCCTCCATATAATTATGTATGTAAATATATGTGTGTGTATATATATATAATGTGTGTGTATATATGCATGTATATATGTATGTATATACAGTATATAGATATATATGTACACACACACACACATGAATTGCTGATAATAAAAATTTCTTGAACGGAGGAAAGTGTAAGCAAGATTAATGACTTGGTTTATCTATATATTTGTGTGTATACGTATATATACATATATATGAGTCTATCGATAACTATTTATATCTATGTATGTGCGCCTTTGGCGTCTAGTCATGCCGGCCACATGACCACGGAGACGTCCTCGGACAAGCGCTGGCTCTTCGGTTTTGAAACGGAGATGAGCACCGGCCCCTAGAGTTGGAAACGACTAGCACGCATGTGTGGGGGAAGTTTTACCTTTTTATGTGTATATCTATGTGTGTGTGCATGTATATAGATATGTGTCTGTATATATATGTATCACACACATAAAGAATTATTGATAATAAAAATTTCTTGAATGGAGGGAAGTGTAAGCAAGATTAATGACGGTATATATATATATATATATATATATATATATATATATATATATATATATATATATATATATATATATATATATATAAAGGCTACTGCTAAGCTTGTAAGCCGCCCTGAGTCTTCGGAGAAGGGCGGGATATAAATGGAATTAAAATAAAATAAATAAATATGTGTGTGTGTGTGTGTGTGTGTGTGTACGTGTATATATATGTGTGTGTGTGTATCTATCTGTATTTATATATGTCTGTGTGTGTGTGTATAGATATGCACCTGTATATAGATGTGTGTATATATGTGTCACACACACACATGACACCCCCCCACCCCCCCACACACATATTAAGAATTGTTGATAATAAAATTTCTTGAAGGGAGGGAGTTGTAAGCAAGATTAATGACTTGGTTCAATACTAAACACAGCTATTTCACTTTTTATTTTTCTTTTATAAAAAGGACACAGCAGCTACCTATGAAACATCGCAACACCACTATGTGATCAAGAATATATACATATATACATTCTCCCAGAAGAACGAAGTTGAAGCCACCAGCCTGAGGATGACGGATGAGATTTCGTCAAAACGTTGCTCTTATACCTTCAATTCTACGTGGGGAAAAACCCGAATGACCAAAGATCTATATATACATACACATACATGTATGTGCGTGTCTGTTGGTGTATTAAGAACTGTTGATAAGAAATCTGGCATCTGAATATACCTCTTCCCTATTTGTTTCTGAAATAGATGGTACAATGTCAGATTCAACCCATCTGAGCAACCTTAGATGGGTTGAATCTGAAAACCAATAACTCACTACCACTTGGCCAACATCTGAGCTGCCCAAATAGATAGGAACAAATGCATTTAAAGGCACGTTCCTTGCATTTGGCTGTCAGTGGCCGGCCTCTCTCACCTTTTGCTCAAAACAAACAGGGGCCCTCCTGCGCATTTGCTTAACACCATTTGTGAGATTTGCTGAGGATCTCACGTGTCATTTTTAACATCCAGGATTTTCGCCCAAGTAACATCTGCTGATCAAATGGCTTAAGGGTCATTTTCAGCCATCCTTTGCCTTACATTCAAGTTCTGCTGAACTGAGAACGTTTTTTTTTTGCTACGGCCATTGTGGTTTTAAACACATTCCACCCTCAACAACATTTTTCCCAAGGATGTGACCTAATGGTTTCCAAGTAGACAGCGGTTGTTTTTGAAGCTGTTGCCTCAATGATCAATCAACAGCATATAAAGCCTTTTTAAGCATGTAAGGCTGTGTTTGACCCTGATGACAGACCTCAAAAGGGTTAGGACTTTTGCTTTTTCCTCCTTTAGCAGAGCTGCAAACAAACTAGCTTTGCTTCATTAGCCACCGTTTCTAGTCACATCTGAATTCTCACTTGCAGTTTAACAGAAGAAGAAGGAGGAGGAGGAGGACGGGGGGAGGGGGAGAAGAAGAAGAAGAAGAAGAAGAAGAAGAAGAAGAAGAAGAAGGAGAAGGAGAAGGAGAAGGAGAAGGAGAAGGAGAAGGAGAAGGAGAAGGAGAAGGAGAAGGAGAAGGAGAAGGAGAAGGAGAAGAAGAAGAAGAAGAAGAAGAAGAAGAAGAAGAAGAAGAAGAAGAAGAAGAAGAAGAAGAAGAAGAAGAAGAAGAAGACGACACCATCTACCTTCACAGCTGGAGGCAGATTCAAACACAGTAGCTCAGATTAAGCATAGCACATTGGCTTCAGATCAACAAGTCAGAGAGAATTCAAACAGAAGCAACATGATCCTGAATTGTAAACCAATCAATCTTGGTTCATGACTGAAAATCTGCAGTAGCACCACTGCAGAATAGTTAAGCGAGTCGAGATTTGCAGAGATGTATCCATTTTATCAACACAAAGGGATCTAGTATGAAAACAATTGAGTTTCAGTGGTCAACGTTTCATTGTTGCTGCAAACTACATTCTCTTTTCTTTCCCATATCATCTTTGGCCTTCAATTTCTTTCCCACTAATGACTTATTATCTGGGTTGGGTTGTGTTTTTTTTTTTTGGTCATAGCGATGTTTACCCTGGAAAAGAACAGCGCGCCTATGAATGTAGGTGCTGTCATTCATTGTTAGGCGATATTGAAGTTTCCATATCTGCCTGTAGGATGACCACTAGAGGCAGCAAAAAGGAGATAACTAGAGGCAGCAAAAAGGATAACTCTTAAGTCTTCACTGACATCTAGTGGCTGTTTTAAGCAATTGCAGTCTTAGATACTGAGTAGTTGTCTGGTGGGATTGCTATTCCTAACTACGGTAAATCAGTTTAGTGACAGTCTGAATGAGATTGTTATGATGATGAAAAGGACAGACTGGCTAAATTGGAATTTAAATCACTGCCACCTTGTAGAGTCTGCACAATAAATTTGGGCTGCCCCTTTGTCATTACGCTAGCCCACTTCGGAAGCGTGTGAGAAGTGGTTCTTTGAGTGGACAATGATGTATTCCAGAGGAACACATTAGGCATGATCTGAAAGGCACCTTAGAGGTCAACTAGTCTAACTCCCTGTCCAGGGCAGAAACTGAGAATAATTCCAAGAAGAGGACAAATCCGGATGATCTTTTAATAGATCTGTTGCTCTACCTAACCATTGGACAGATCTTTGAAGTATAGACCTCAAAGACCCCTGATTTTTTCCCAGTTGGCACTGCCCACAATTCTGTGGTATTTAACTGGGAAAAATCATCCCACAGGAATAAACTTGCACAATAATACTAAATCAGACTAACAGCTTGATTTCAAGTGCAGCCTGTGCCCAATCCTAACACAAGGACCCCGTACAAATGCCTATCAATGATATGTTTTAAACCTTGGAGGGAGCGGGGAGGGTTGTACTAGAAGACCTCCAGGTCCCTTCCAACTCTGTAATTCTATTCTATTCTATTCTATTCTATTCTATTCTATTCTATTCTATTCTATTCTATTCTATTCTATTCTATTCTATTCTATTCTATTCTATTCTATTCTATTCTATTCCATTCCATATATTTATTCTATTCTATTCTATTCTATTCTATTCTATTCTATTCTATTCTATTCTATTCTATTCTATTCTATTCTATTCTATTCTATTCTATTCTATTCTATTCTATTCTATTCTATTCTATTCTATTCTATTCTATTTCATTCCATTCCATATATTTATTCTATTCCATATATTTATTCTATTCTATTCTATTCTATTCTGTTCTGTTCTGTTCTGTTCTGCTCTGCTCTATTCTATTCTATTCTATTCTATTCTATTCTATTCTATTCTATTCTACTCTACTCTACTCTACTCTACTCTACTCTACTCTACTCTACTCTATATTCTTTTTTCTATTCCTGCCTTGTGGGCAGCATCAGCCCTGATGTTCTGTTCCTTTGAAGGTGACCCAGAAGAACAAACACCATCAGAGGTTATCAGGAGAGGGGCAGCCTGGCTTATTTGCATATGGGGACCGGAGGGCGCTCATTTACATACTGGGGACCATATGATCCCAGGGAAGAGGGGAACAGCTGGCTAGATAGGATCAGCAGCAGACACCAAGGCCAGTTGTTCAGCATCGGTGGAGAAAAAGCGGAGGAGCAGATTAAGCCCCCTCCGGCCAACATCTCGAACGGAACCATGGCCAGGCTCTCGATTCTCCCCATCGTCTTCCTCCAGGTTTTCTTTCTCCGCGGGGCCCAGAGCCAGAGACTTCGGTTCCGCGTGGACGAGGAGGCTCCTCCGGGCACCGTGCTCGGCACCTTGGCCGAGGAAGAGCCAGGGGCAGCTTCTGCCGGCGAGGCCGCGGCCCGCGGCTTCCAACTAGTGAAGGCGCCGGGCAACGGGTCTCTGGTGCGGGTGCGCGAGCGGGACGGGCAGCTGAGCCTGGGCACCGAGCGGCTGGACCGGGAGCAGCTGTGCGGCGGCGGCGGCGGAGGAGGCGCGGCGGAGGCGCCCTGCTTGCTGGCCTTCGACGTGCTCAGCCTGGGGGGTCCGGCGGGGTCCCCGGCGCCCTTCCGCCTGCTGCACGTGGAGCTGGAGGTGCGGGACATCAACGACCACGCGCCGCGCTTCCCGCAGCCGCTGGTGGCCCTGGAGGTGTCGGAGAGCGCGGCGCCCGGCACCCGCCTGCCGCTGCCCCTGGCGCACGACCCGGACGCCGGCTCCAACGGGCTGCAGAGCTTCGCCCTCTCGCCGGGCAGCCCCTTCGGCCTGGAGGCGCAGAGCCGGGCCGACGGGCTGCGCTGCGCCGAGCTGGTGCTGCTGCGCGGGCTGGACCGGGAGGCGCAGGCGGGCTACCGGCTGGAGCTGGTGGCGGCCGACGGCGGGAGCCCGCCGCGCTCGGGCACGGCCACGCTCAGCGTGCGCGTGCTGGACGCCAACGACAACGCGCCCGCCTTCCCCCGCGGCGCGCTCCTGACCCTGGAGCTGCCCGAGGACGCGCCGCCGGGCGCGCTGCTGCTGGAGCTGGCCGCGGCCGACGCCGACGAGGGCGCCAACGGGCAGCTGCTCTACGCCTGGGGCAGCCAGGTGGGCGCCGAGGCCCGCCGCCTCTTCAGCCTCGACCCGCTCTCCGGCCGGCTGGCCCTGCGCGCCCCCGTCGACCACGAGCGGCAGCGCGCCTACGAGCTGGACGTGCAGGTCAGCGACCGCGGCGCCAGCCCGCTCTCCGCCAGCTGCAAGGTGCTGGTGCGCCTGCTGGACGTCAACGACAACGCGCCCGCCCTGGCCATCAGCGCCCTGGCGCCCGCGGGCGGCGCTTTGGAGGACCAGGCGGCGCCCGACGGGCCGGCCGTGGCGTCGGTGAGCGAGGCGGCGGCCGCGCAGAGCCTGGTGGCGCTGGTCAGCACCTCGGACAGCGACGCGGGCGCCAACGGCCAGGTGCGCTGCGCCCTGCTGGCCGCGCCCCACCAGCCCTTCGCCCTGCAGCGCGCCTACGACGCCGCCAGCTACCTGGTGCTGACCACCGGGCCCCTGGACCGCGAGCGGGTGGCCGAGTACAACCTGACGCTGGTGGCCGAGGACCTGGGCTCGCCCCCGGCCAAGACGGTGCGCTCGCTCACCGTGCGGGTGGCCGACGAGAACGACAACGCCCCGCGCTTCGCCAAGGCCCGCTACGAGGTGGCCCTGCCGGAGAACAACCCGCCGGGGGCCTACCTGACCACCGTGGGGGCTTCCGACCCTGACCTGGGACCCAACGGACAGGTGACCTACCGGCTGTTGGGAACGTCCGCCCCGTCGAACCTGTTCTGGGTGGATCCCCACCTGGGCGTCGTGCGAGCTCAGCTCTCCCTGGACCGCGAGGACAAGGAGGAGGAAGAGGAGGCATCGTCGTGGCACGAAGTGGTGGTGGAAGCTTGTGACAGTGGGATCCCATCGCTGTGCGGACGCACCCTGGTTGTTATCGTGGTGGAGGATCAGAACGACAACCCGCCCCAAATCGTCTCCCCGCCTTTGGTCAACGGCTTGGCAGAACTCCCATTGCCTCTCGGCGCCCCACCTGGGTTTTTGATCGCTCGACTGGCAGCCCGGGACGCCGACAGCGGTCGCAACTCCGAGCTGTCTTTCTCCCTCCTGGAGGGTCTTCCCATGCTTTTTGGGGTACACCCGCTGACCGGAGACCTCTTCCTGCGGGACCGGGTCCCCCGCGAGTCCACGCCGGGCTCTGCTTTCCACCTGGTCATTGCCGTCGAAGATGGTGGCCAGCCTGCTCTGACTTGCTCTGCGACGCTACGGCTGATTTGCACGGAGACGCTGCCCTCTAGCAGGCCGATGGTGGCGTTGCACTTTGGTGCTGCTGGAGAAGAGCCGTGGGACGCCTCGGTGCTCTGGATCGCCCTGCTGGGCGGCGGGTGTGGGGTTTTGCTGGTGGCCATTCTCCTCGTGGGAGCCTCCATCTGGGCGGGCAGGAAGAAGTTCCCACTTGGGAAGGCATCCGAGACGGTGGGAGGAGGAAGCAGTCCCGTCTCTCGATGTGGGAATGGGATCCCCAAAGATTCTGCTGGGTGTGGTGGCTTCTGGCGAGCTGAAGAAGGGAGCCTTGACTCCTTGGGGGTGACTGAGACGGAAACGCCCACCTGTGACTCCCAGGTATCTCCTCAACTAGGATTAAATCCGGACCCCGTTTGGCTACTGAGATTCACCTCTTATATTTAACAGCTCTAACAGGGCGGATGTGGGATTTAGTCTCTTCCCTTGGAAATGATGTCTCCAGCCTAGAGTGAAGTTTGGAATGAATTTTTATTTTAGAAAGGAATGGAAGAATAGAATAGAATAGAATAGAATAGAATAGAATAGAATAGAATAGAATAGAATAGAATAGAATAGAATAGAATAGAATAGAATAGAATAGAATAGAATAGAATAGAATAGAATAATAAAATAGAATAGAATAGAATGGAATGGAATAGAATAAAATTGAAGAGAAAATAGAACAGAACAGAATATAATAGAATAAGAATAGAAATAATAGAATAGAATAAAATAAAGAATAGAACAGAACAGAAATAATAGAATAAGAATAGATTGAACAGAAAATACAACAGAATAGAATATAGAATATAATAGAATATACAATAGAATAGAACAGAACAGAAAATAGAATAGAATATACAATAGAATTGAACATAAAATAGAACAGAATAGAATAGGATAGAACAGAACATAAAATAGAATAGAATAGAAATAATCGAATACAATAAGGAATAGAATAGAACATAAAATAGAATAGAATAAGAATAGAATTGAACAGAAAATAGAACAGAACAGAACAGAATAGAATAGAATAGAATAGAATAGAATAGAACAGAACAGAACAGAACAGAACAGAACAGAATAGAATAGAATAGGAGCTGGAAGGTACCTTGGAGGTCTTCTAGTCCAGCCCCCTGCTCAAGGAACAAACTGTATACCATTTCAGACAAGTGGCTCTCCAGTCTCTTCTTGAAAACCTCCAGTGATGGAGCACCCTCAATTTCTGGTGGCAAGCTGTTCCACGGGTTAATTGTCCTCATTGTTAGGAAGTTTCTCCTTAATTCCAGGTTGCTGCGAAGTTTTACAAGCTGGGCCTTTTTTTCATTTCAAAAATTTAAACTTTCTACAGCTGTTTTAACCGCACAGTTAATAGTCTTCCAGGTTGATGAATTTAGCTGTCAGGAGACAAACCTCCTGGCTATCCAAAACTGAAACACATGTTCATCTGATTTTTAAGCCCTACCCATTAGCCCTGCACAGAAGGATTTATTTATTTATTTATTTTGCTGTGGATTAAGTCAGTTTGAAATCCCCACCAGCTCTAAAGTCCTATTCTGTTAAAAGAACGCCCAAATCTAGGGCCAAAAAAAGAGGAGGTATAAACCAATTAAAGTGTGATTTTTTTAAAAAAAAATAGAAGAAAGTAGAAAAAGAAAGAAATATTTCTGCCCAAGTCCATTATCTGGCGCTCTGGCAAGTGTACTTAAACGTTTGATTACTTTATAAAACACCAATCACCAATGGTATGGATTTTCTTTCTGGGAGGGGTTGGAAGTAGTACATTTAATTGAAAAAATATAGATTTAGCAGTGGACTCAAGCCGAGACCTACAGCCTTTCCAAAGAAGGCAGAAGGAGGTGGGAATTGCAGCAAGGAGCAAATTTTCAAGTCGTGCTTTTCGTCTAAAGCAGGGGTGTCAAACTCAATTTCATTGAGGGCCGCATCAGCATTGTGGTTGCCCTCAGGGGGCTGGGTGGGTACGGCCAGGGTGGGCATGGCCTACTGGGTGGGCGTGGCTAGAGTGTGTATGGCCTACTGGGTGGGCATGGCCAGCTCTACATCGTTCGCATCAAGGGTGCCTATGGGGGCCTGGGCAGGAGTGGGACAGATCTGAGGGTCTCTGGAAGAAGGGGGGTCTCTGGGCCAGGGCCAAGGCAGTGGGGGCCGTTCCCTCACTGTTTCCAGGATGGGTTCACGGGCCACATGAAACCACTTCGCGGGCCGGATGCGGCCCCCGGGCCTTGTGTTTGACATGTCTGGTCTAAAGTATTATTGTGTGTTATTTTCTTTAGCACTGAAGAAAGAAACTTTCTTTCTTTCTTTCTTTCTTTCTTTCTTTCTTTCTTTCTTTCTTTCTTTCTTTCTTTCTTTCTTTCTTTCTTTCTTTCTCTTTGATAGGCTCAGATTCTTATTCCTGTTGAGGCTGCATCTGAATGGGAAGCAAGTCAATCAGCTTCAAATTTCAGGTAAACATAACATACGATGCCAGTCCAGTTCTTTGGACTTCTCTCTGCTTTGCATTGTTTCTCCAGTGTTAGTAAAATGGTACATATTTTACATCAAGGGTTCCAAGATTGATTTGCTTGTTGTAAACTGGGAGATAATCTGGGAGAAGGATATACTGCCATGGTGGCATAGTGGCAAGAATGCAGTATTGCAGGCTAACTCTGCCCAGTCTGGAGTTCGATCCTGGTGGGACTCAAGGTTGACTCAGCCTTCCATCCTTCCGAGGTCAGTAAAATGAGGACCCATATTGTTGGGGGCAAGGAATGTCGGCTGGTGGCCCCCAGGGGGAGGGCATTCTCAGTGGGTGCGCCAGCCCTCTGGAACAGCTTACCAACCGAAATCCGGATGGCCCCCGACCTCCGTACCTTCCGACGCGACTTAAAAACTTTCCTGTTCCAGCAGTCCGGCCTGGCATGATAGCGTTAATTGGGGTCCCAGTTTGTTTTTACTATTGTTTTTTATTGTTCAATCTGTATACCTTCCTTCCTCTGTACACCGCCCCGAGTCCCTCGGGAGAAGGGCGGTTTATAAAAACAAACAAATAAATAAATAAATAAATAAATATGCTGACTTTGTAAACCACTTAGAGAAGGCTGTAAAGCACTGTGAAGTGGTATATAAGTTTAAGAAGGAAGGAAGGAAAGGAAGATAGACAGTGTGAAGCATTCTTACTGGAGATAATGAGTGAAGCAAAGGAGATAAACAGTGATGATTAAAGTGCTAAACATACCGGTCCTTCATATGTTTTAGCCTCCAGGACCCTAATCATCTTTGTTGCTCTTCTCTGCACTCTTTCTGGAGGCTCAACATCTTTTTTTATATCATGGCAACCAAAACTAGAGGCAATTAGATTACTCAGAATTATGTACATACAGTACTTAGGTCTGACTCTGCTCCGTGCAATTCCTCCAGGTGGTTAGATTATTACAATTCTGTAGAAAACCTCTGCCAAACAGTTTATTTTATTTTACTATTTCATTTCCAATGAACAAGTTTTAACTAACTTCTTCTGTTCCTGGCACATGGAATTGTTTGCGTCAGGAACAAGGAATCGGATTCTTTCCAGCTTCATATCCATGGGGGTAAGCAAGTTTTGTCCTATGATATCACAACATGAGAGCCTTGGTGGAGCAGTGGGCTAATGCCTCCTTAAGTAACACCAGCTGCCTGCAATTAGTGCAGGTTCGAGTCCCACCAGGCTCAAGGTTGACTCAGCCTTCCATCCTTCCGAGGTAGGTAAAATGAGGACCCAGATTGTTGGGGGCAATAAGCTGACTTTGTAATAATGCCGCTTGGGTGTGTGTGTGAAAGCCCTAATAAGCAGGCATATACATAGAATGAAGGCTACTGCTAAGCTTGTAAGCCGCCCTGAGTCTTCAGAGAAGGGTGGGATATAAATGGAATTTAAAAAAAAAATCCTTCCATTCCTTTGTATACATGTCACGTGTTGAGACACTCCTGTCGTTACTCTGATGAATTGTCAGCTTCTTCAGACACTTGTACGTACCAAAGGACCTGGATTTCATCTGGCGTCCCCATGATCAAGAAGTCAGGTTGGGAATCTAAACCATCTGGAGGACACCCACGAGACTTACTTCTGCTTTAGACTTTTGATCCCTGAAAATTTAACCATGTTATGTTGGCTGGAGAAGAGGCTGACTGTTCTGTCTCTCTTCCCTGTGCTGTAGCTGTTCGGGTCTGGATCACGTGAGTGCGCAAGGTAGTGGAAAAGGAGATAGCGAATGCAACGACAGCGACTTCAACACGAGCAGGGACGGAATGAAACAGACCTCCCTAGAAAAAGTTGGGAAACAGAATGGTAAGTTGAACCACTGCAAATCATGGTTTGTGATGAATTTAAATATGAGCCAGCAGTGTGAGGCCGCAGCTAAAAAAGCCAATGCAGTCCTAGGTTGCATTCGTAGAGAGATAGAATCAGTAACACCTGAAGTAGCAGGACCGCTCTACAAAGCCCTGGTAAGACCAGACTTAGAATACTGCATCCAGTTTTGGTCTCCACAATACAAAAAAGATCTTCAGACTTTGGAAAAAGTTCAGAAAAGAGCAACAAAAATGTTTAGGGGCCTAGAAGCTCAAACATACAAACAACAGTTGCAGGATCTGGGTATAGATAGTCTAGAGCAGGGGTAGGCAACCTCGGCTCTTTTATGACTCATGGACTTCAACTCCCAGAATTCCTCAGTCAGCTATGCTGACTGAGGAATTTTGGGAGTTGAAGTCCATGAGTCATAAAAGAGCCGAGGTTGCCTACCCCTGGTCTAGAGAAAAGAAGGACTAGGGGGGACATGATAGCGGTCTTCCAGCATTTGAGCGGGCTGCCACAATGAGGAGGGGGTCAACTTATTCTCCAAAGCCCCTGAAGGCAGGACAAGAAACAATGGATAGTAACTAATCAAGGAGAGAAGCAATCTGGAATTAAGAAGAAACTCCCTAACGGTGAGAACAATTAACCAATGGAACAACTTGCCTTGGGAAATTGTGGGTGCCCCAACAATGGAGGCTTTTAAGAAGAGACAGGACAACCATTGATCAGAAATAGTATAGGTCAGCCCTTTGTCTAAAATGGTATAGGGTTTCCTGCCTTAGCAGGGGGTTGGACTAGATGACCTCCAACTCTGTTACTGTTGCTGCTACTGGGTCCCACAGTTTAAAGAGCCTCGGTGGAGCAGTGGGCTAATGCCTCCTTAAGTAACACCAGCTGCCTGCAATTAGTGCAGGTTCGAGTCCCACCAGGCTCAAGGTTGACTCAGCCTTCCATCCTTCCGAGGTAGGTAAAATGAGGACCCAGATTGTTGGGGGCAATTAAGCTGACTTTGTAATAATGCCACTTGGGGGGGGGGAAAGCCCTAATAAGCAGGCATATACATAGAATGAAGGCTACTGCTAAGCTTGTAAGCCGCCCTGAGTCTTCGGAGAAGGGCAGGATGTAAATGGGATTAAAATAAAATAAAAATAAATAAAAATATCTCTCTTTGGGTTACAACGGATGTAGTTTTGGTTAAACACAGAAACAGTTCTTGGGGCAGACTTTCAAAAGAGTTCGACATGATCACTGTAAAATAGAATCAGTGGTAAAAAAGATTGTGGGAACAGCAGGTCAGCTGACCTCGGAGTCACTTGTGTTGGTTACACAAATGCTATTTTTGTTTCTTCGCTGTAGTATTTATAGGAAAATACAGTTATTTCCCCAACTGCTTAACTAGCTAATGCTAGAACATTGCTTTTTAATTAGGAGCCACCACTTCTGCTGCCAGAACAACTTGCAAAGAATCAAGCGTCTACAATGGTCTGCATGCCCACCTGTCTTTGGGAAGGAAACATCTACCATCTTACCAGGAACGTGCAGGTCTTCTCTCCTGTCCCACAGCCCTGATTAGTAGACATCCAGCTGAGAAATACTCATTGTCATCCCGAGTTCCTCCCCCAAAGTCAAGACTGCCTTCCAGTTTGGCATGAAAGACTATCCAAGGTCTGTGAACAAGTACATCACAGCGGGACAATCATGATTGTTAATTCCCAGGAACGCCAAGAATTAAGCAGTTCTCCTCAAAAGACCTCTGAGATAGCAACATCATTTTGACACAACAAGATGAATGTTTACAGCCATTCTGTGCAAGTTTGGGGCAAAATTTCTTTTCTGCGTCCCAGATGTTGGCAAAGACAATTTGGCTGATGAGAAATATGATGCATAAGGCATGTGGATTCTGAGGGAGAATTGTGTAACATCTAAAACTATGTATGTATGTGTTTGTATGGGTGTACCAACCATGGTGATCACGTTGTTATTTTTAAGGACAGTGAAGAAAGATGTGTACCCATCAACAATTTTAAAAATGGGGGGGGGGAATGACCTATACCGTAGGTATGCAGTTTCTTTCTTAAGGATTTTAAATCTCTTTCTTTGTAAAAAATAACCAAACCATCTTAGCTGCTGAAAATGTAACTTAAAGCAAAAATCCCTATGTCATTAAAAAAAAAAAACAAGTATTCAATATCTATGGAGAGTCTCAATCATCCAGGTCAGGTTTGTCCCAAAGCTGCTTTTTTTTCACGAGGCAACTGGACTTCGTTGTTTTTCTTTGAAGATGTTTTGCTTCTCATCCAAGAAGCTTCTTCAGTTCTGACTGAATGACTAAATCCTTCCATTCCCCCTCATTCAGTCAGAACTGAAGAAGCTTCTTGGATGAGAAGCAAAACATCTTCAAAGCAAAACAACGAAGTCCAGTTGCCTCTTGAAAAAAAAGCACCTTTGGGATAATTATTCAATAGAATAGGGGTTTGGGGACAAAGAGCTATGGGCTTGGACAGACTATTATGGAATGCAATATCAACAATATTTTAGCAACATCACACCTGCTGGCCTCTCACAGTCTTACTAACATTCTGAGATAGTATAGGTTCTCCTGCTTGAGCAGGGGGCTGGACTAGAAGACCTCCAAGGGCCATTCCAGCTTTATTCTATTCTATTCTATTCTATTCTACTCTACTCTACTCTACTCTACTCTACTCTACTCTACTCTACTCTACTCTATTCTATTCATTTCATATTTTCTATTCTATTTTATTTCATATTTTCTATTCTATTCTATTCTATTTCATATTTTCTATTCTATTTTATTTCATATTTTCTATTCTATTCTATTGTATTCTATTCTATTGTATTCTATTCTATTGTATTCTATTCTATTCTACTCTACTCTACTCTACTCTACTCTATCTACTCTATTCTATTCTATTCATATTTTCTATTCTATTTTATTTCATATATTCTATTCTATTCTATTCTATTCTATTCTATTCTATTCTATTCTATTCTATTCTATTCTATTCTATTCTATTCTATTCTATTCTATTCTATTCTATTCTATTCTATTCTATTCTATTCTATTCTATTCTATTCTATTCTATTCTACTCCACTCTACTCTATTCTATTCTATTCTATTCATTTCATATTTTCCATTCTATTTTATTTCATATTTTCTATTCTATTCTATTCTATTCTATTCTATTCTATTCTATTCTATTCTATTCTATTCTATTCTATTCTATTCTATTCTATTCTATTCTATTCTATTCTATTCTATTCTCACTACAGAACTTACATGGAAAATTCTAGACAGCACTAGATGATACCAAACAAATATGCCTCTATTGCCATCTAGTGGTCCACAGTAGAATGGCAGCCCAAAATAGGAAAGCTTTGATGTTTCCTCAATTTTAATTTTAAAGGACACACTGATGGAAAGCAAGGAGTTGCAGATGGTGCATCCCAGAGTACAGACCCAAAGTAATACAAGCATTCTTCCAGAAATTTGTTCTTTGCACATGCAGGTATTTCTCGGCTTACAACAGTTCTTTTAGTGACCATTTGAAGTTACAACGACACTGGAAAAAGTGACTTATGACTGATTTTCACACTTAGCATCCCCCCGGACACATGATTCAATTTGGACACTTGACAACCAGTTCATAGTTATGTCTGTTGGCTGTCTCCCTGAGTCACGTAATCCCCTTTTGCGACCTGACTAGCAAAACCTGCCAGATTCACTTAACAACCATGTTACTAATCTAGCAACGGCACTGATCGCACTCAAGAACTCCTGGGAAGAAAAGTCACAACAGGGTGCAAAACTCCCTTAACACTCTCGCTTAGCAACAGAAATGTGATCATAAGTCGGAGGACTACCTGAATTTTGATCTCTCCCTCTCTCTCTCTCTCTCTCTCTCTCTCTCTCTCTCTCTCTCTCTCTCTCTCTCTCTCTCTCTCTCTCTCTCTCCCTCCCTCCCTCCCTCCCTCCCTCCCTCCCTCCCTCCCTCCCTCCCTCCCTCTCTCTCTCTCTCTCTCTCTCTCTCTCTCTCTCTCTCTCCCTCTCCTTACATTTTGACTTTGCTTTTCCTGCTTGAAAAGCAGAGCGTTGCCCTTTTGTCTCTGGGCTCCAAACTCTGCACGACATCTCAGCAGGTGAGCAGGATGCTATTTTACCCTCTGCACTTCGGCTTTTCCCACTGAGATTTTAAGGTGAGCACGTTCTGCACAGCTGAACACACGGCCACCTTGAGTCATCCCAACCAGGGCATTTGAATTTATCTAAAATTCAGCCGCAGAATGAAGAAAGTCTGCTTTGGATGATCATAAAAAGAGTCCATCTGAAACCTTTTCAGGGGTGAAGTGAACGTGGCTGGGGCAGTTACTCAGGCTTCAAATGGATCTGGACATGTTTTATCTATCTACAGTGTCTGTCTGTCTGTCTGTCTGTCTCTCTGTCTATCTATCTATCTATCTATCTATCTATCTATCTATCTATCTATCTATCTATCTATCTATCATCTAAAAATCATCTATCTGTGTCTGAGTCTATCATCTATGTATCAATCATCTATCTCTGTGTCTATCTCTGTGTCTATCTCTGTATCTATCATCTATGTCTGTGTCTATCAATCTATCAATCTATATGTCTGTCTATCTATATATCATCGATCAATTATATATATCTATCTCTTTGTATCTATCATCTATCAATCATCTCTACATCTGTCTGAATTTGTCTGTCTATCATCTGTGTATCAATCATCTATGTCTGTGTCTATCTATCATCTATGTCTTTGTCTATCAGTCTATCAATCTATCTATCTCTATGTCTGTCTATCTCTGTGTATCTATCATCCATCAATCATCTATCTATATCTCTGTCAGTCTGCATCTATCTATCTGTCTATCTATCTATCTATCTATCTATCTATCTATCTATCTATCTATCTATCTAAGTCTATCTGTCTATCATCTATGTATCAATCATCTATCTATATCTGTCTGTGTCTATCTATCATCTACGTCTGTCTGTGTCTATATGTCTGTATCTATATGTATCTGTCTATCATCTATCTATCATCTGTATATATCTGTCTATTTGTCTGTCTATCTGTGTATCTATCATCTGTCTATCTATCTATCATCTATCTATCTATCTATCTATCTATCTATCTATCTATCTATCTATCTATCTATCTATCTTTCTATCTATCTATCCAGTGCTTTTTTTGTAAAAAAAAAATGTGCCGGAACTGACACACGTCATACAACCCGCCTTGCCTACCCTACAAGTTTCCATCCAAAAAAAGTGGCAGAACTCCGTTCTGGGTGTTCTATGACAAAAAAAGCCATCTATCTATCTATCTATCTATCTATACATCTATACATCTATACATCTATATATCTATCGTCCATCCATCCATTCTTTATCTATCACACAGAACTTTCCAGAGGTGCTAGAAACAATATCATTTTTATTAAAACAACAACAACAAAAAAGAGACATTGGACTGGTATATGCCCTCAGCTTACAGCCGGTCTCAATGTGACCTACCATTTAACGTGGGACCCCCACAGTCCCTCTGAGGGAAGGAGACCGTGCTCCATTTAGTATGCAGAGAGTCCCAGCAGATACTTATAAAGCGTTGTCCCTTGCTGTGTCGTGGTAGTTCAAAACCTGTCAAATTTGTTTTTGGGGCCATCCGTATGTCTTCCTATGACTGGGCAATCAGAGACCCATTTGATTCTCCCCTAGGAGTCGATGCTAAAATCGTTGAGCAGACGTTGTGCAGATGCCAGAGGGGACTTCCTGGATTTTGAGTCTTCCGGCTGATAAATGAATGAATTCCGGCATGCACTGGTAGGAGTGAGTTGCTCGTAATTTTTCTGTATCCTCTTCGTAGTGCATCTTGCCTTCGTAAAGCTGGCGGTGCTACATGGCTCAGAACAGGAAACCAGCAAGTTGGAGAGGTGTACCCAAAGGTGCTTTTTTTCAAGACTTTCTTGTTTTTCTTTGAAGTCGTTTCGCTTCTCACTCAAGAAGCTTCTGCAGCTCTGACTGGATGGTGGGGAATGGAAGGATTTATACTCCTCACACACACAGCTGGTCATATGCCTTCTTTTAGAGAGTCGTTGAGGCCACTTGGAGGTTTATCTGCATCCTCAGGGTGACCTGAGTGGTGCAAATGGGTGTGGAGCCTGCTTGGAAGTGCTGAAAGGAGTGTGTTGTAGACTGGAGATAGATGTTGTCGTATCCCTGTCCCTCTGTCGAGAGAGGGCTGTTCAGTTTTGACCTAGATGACCTCTTTGAGGTCTAGTGGAGTAGCCCCTATTATTTTAGTATTGGCTCTGTTGCCAGGACAGACCCTCTTCTCCAAATTGCTGGGTGTCCATTCCTATGTATGGACACCTGGAGAGCTTCAGATTGTCCACTTCCGGAGCAGGCTGATGTCTGCTAAAGATAGGGTTGTGTCCAGATGAAAAAAGACTTGAATTCCAATGCATACAAATCAAAGAGAAATTGAGCTGTTCTGCTAAGCAATCCATTCGCCTCCTTCATAGTTGGTTGGAGAAAGGATGAAAAAGAAAAAAAAATCCTAAATTAATAGCCACAATTGGCTTCAACGAAGGTGGAAACACCCCTTTGGCCTGTTCTCCTTGCAGAGTTTAAATGCTAATAAGCAATCAAGGGCCTGTGATGACATTGTATGTAAAATCCTTTGAGGTGTTGAATTCTCTCCATCTTTCCTGAACAAAAGACTTAAAGTATGCTTTTTAAATAATAATAATAATAATAATAATAATAATAATAATAATAATAATAATAATAATAATAATAATAATAATAATAATAATAAACCACTGACCTGGAATTAGATTTCAATTACACCATGGAATTGCCGCTTTAGATTTTCATCATTATATGACATCTCCTTTTAACCTATCTTTCATAATTCATTGAGTAATTTCCTTTTCAAACAGAACTAATTACAGTATTGGTATTTGTATTTCTTTGGAAGTCAGCCTTGGGCAGATCATATGAGTAATTCCAGGCCATACAATTGCTTCTGCACAGTTCCTAGACTATTTGTATAATTGCAGGCATTAACCTGGATTTTTAAAAAAAAAGAAAAGAAAAGAAAAATCCAATTATCTATATTTCCCCCTCGTTAAAGAAACCACCGGAGCTGCGATTTTGGGCAGAGATCAGATGGCAGGGTTTAATTTGTGCAGTGCTAACATTTTGCGAAATGAACACAATGCCGCTTTGCTATCTGAAAACAGTGAAATAGAAGAAAGCTTTTCCAATTGTTTACCCTTACGGAAGCCTATGACACCATTGCACAATCTTGATATTAGAGAAATTTTATACATACTGTAGGAAGTCAGCACCCCTCCCCTCCCCCCAGGAAATGAAATATTTCGGGAAATATTAAAAAGAGGCAGAATATTACATTTCCTCAAAGGAGAAATGGAGGGGGGAAAAAAACCTCAATGAAGGCAGAAACATCCCCAGTCTCCCTTTCTCAAGCAGAAACCTGAGGAGGCTAATCTTTAAAAATGGAGATTTGGTAATCCATTCAGAAAGTCTGGGCCACACTATTCATAAGCAAAACATCTTCAGGCACAGTTCTCGTAGAAGCCTGGAGCTGATGGGATTAGAAAAACAAAGACTCCTAAAATCTACATCCCTCACCCAAATGAAGTGATTGTCTACTAGGACTCTGAGATCCCTCTCACAGTTACTACCATTGAACAAGGTACCACCTATACTATATCAAATGCACAGGTATAGTATAGGTGGTACCTTGCTCAATAGTAGTAACTGTGAGAGGGATCTCGGAGTCCTAGTAGACAATCACTTCAATAGGAGCCAGCAGTGTGCTGCAGCTACCAAAAAAGCCAAAACAGTGCTGGGCTGCATGAACAGAGGGAGAGAATAAAGATCATGTAAAGTACTAATACCACTTTACAATGCTTTGGTAAGGCCACACCTGGAATACTGCATCCAGTTTTGGTCACCACGATGTAAAAAAGATGTGGAGACTCTAGAAAGGGTACAGAGAAGAGCAACAAAGATGATTGGGGTACTGGAGGCTAAAACATATAGGGAACGGTTGCTGGAATTGGGTATGTGTAGTTTAACGAAGAGAAGGGTGAGGGGTGACATGATAGCAGTGTTCCAATATCTCAGGGACTGCCCCAAAGAAGAGGGAGTCAAGCTATTCTCCAAAGCACCTGAAAGCAGGACAAGAAGCAATGTATGGAAACTAGTCAAGGAGAGAAGCAACCTAGAACTAAGGAGAAACTTCCTGACAGTTAGAACAACTAACCAGTGGAACAACCTGCCTCCAGAAGTGGTGAATGCTCCAACACTGGAAGTTTTTAAGAAGAGACTGGACAGCCATTTGCCTGAAATGGTATAGGGTTTCCTGCCTGAGCAGGGGGTTGGACTAGATGACCTCCAAGGTCCCTTCCAAATAATAATAATAATAATAATAATAATAATAATAATAATAATAATAATAATAATAATAATAATAATAATAATAATATCATCTAAGGACAGGACAGGACCTTTACATTATAATAGGATTAACACAACACCCTCTTCAGACTAGCAAAAGACACAAAAGCCCAACTCATCGCGCAACCCAGAAACATTTCCATGGCAAAGTCAACGTGTCATAGTTCCAACAGATGAAACTCTTCAAAGAACTTAAGAATCTTTATTCAAGTAGCATAGCATTGGCACGTACATAGGCGAAGCCAAAATCCGAATTCTCCTCCCCTGAGCACATAGTGTCAAAGCACAATTCCCTCCTCTAATAAACAGTCATAAATCACATTCTCCAATTAGTTCGAAATGCAGGCTTTGCCTCCTGTTCTCCAACCCGCCATTTCTTATCATCTCTTATTTCAAAAAACCTTGGTTCCTCACACTGTTACAATATTGTTATGTCTAACTAAGTCCCATGCACATTCCTCCTCCTCCCTCCCGCCCAGTATCATCTAATTCTAACTCTAATCCTAAGAGTAAAACATAAGAGGGAAAAGGGCTGCATCTCCATATGTTGTCAAAGCAAGAACATCCAATGTTAGCAGCGTTGACACTCAGAACCCCATGAAGATCTCTCCAGTCACTCAGCTATTTTGTCACCTGTCCCAGAACTGCATGCTGTTTTTAGTTCTGCTCATCAATAAACAGAAACCTTTCTTAAGCAGCCTCCATTTTATTCCCGGCTTGGAACTGGACCTGATTTTTCTTTCAGCAATACATTACCATAGCAAACCTAATGATTTAAAAGCTGGAACTAGAACTGTTACTGAGCTAGTGGTCACATTCACACAACACCCTGAGCTTGGTCAGTTTTTTTTTCCCCTTTGACTATATTTCTTGTTAGTTGTGAAGTCGTGTCCGACCCATCGCGACCCTATGGACAACGTTCCTCCAGGCCTTCCTGTCCTCTACCATCTTCTGGAGTCCATTTAGGCTCACGCCTACTGCTTCAGTGACTCCATCCAGCCACCTCCTTCTCTGTCGTCCCCTTCTTCTAGTGCCCTCAATCTTTCCCAGCATTAGGCTCTTCTCCAGTGAGTCCTTCCTTCTCATTAGGTGGTCAAAGTTTTTGAGTTTTACCTTCAGGATCTGGCCTTCTAAAGAGCAGTCAGGGTTGATCTCCTCTAGGACTGACCGGTTTGATCGCCTTGCAGTCCAAGGGACTCGCAGGACTCTTCTCCAGCACCACAGTTCAAAGGCTTCAATTCTTTGGCGCTCAGCCTTTCTTATGGTCCAACTTTCACTGCCATACATTGCAACTGGGAAGACCATAGCCTTGACTATACGCACTTTTGTTGACAGGGTGATATCTCTGCTTTTTAGTGTGCTGTCTAGATTTGCCATGGCTTTCCTCCCAAGGAGCAAGCGTCTTTTAATTTCTTGGCTACAGTCCCCATCTGCAGTGATCTTGGAGCCCAGGAAAATAAAATCTGTCACTACCTCCATTTCTTCCCCATCTATTTGCCAGGAATTGAGAGGGCCAGATGCCATGATCTTGGTTTTCTTAATGTTAAGTTTCAACCCAAGTTTTGCACTCTCCTTCTTCACCCGCAACAAGAGGCTCTTTAGTTCTTCTTCACTTTCTGCCATTAGAGTGGTATCATCTGTGTATCTTAGGTTGTTGATATTTCTTCCGGCAATCTTAATTCCAACTTTTGATTCATCTAGCCCTGCCTTTCTCATGATGTGCTCTGCATATAAGTTAAATAGGCAAGGCGACAGTATACAGCCTTGCCGCACTCCTTTCCCAATTTTGAACCAATCAGTGGTTCCGTGTCCAGTTCTCACTGTTGCTTCTTGGCCCGCATATAGGTTTCTCAAGAGACAAATAAGATGGTCTGGTACGCCCATCTCTTTAAGGACTTGCCACAGTTTGTTATGATCCACACAATCAAAGGCTTTAGCATAGTCAATAAAGCAGAAGTAGATGTTTTTCTGGAACTCTCTAGCTTTCTCCATGATCCAGCGTATGTTGGCAATTTGATCTCTAGTTCCTCTGCCTCTTCGAAATCCTGCCTGTACTTCTGGTAGTTCTCGATCCACATACTGCTGGAGTCTAGCTTGTAGGATTTTAAGCATAACTTTACTAGCGTGAGAAATGAGTGCAATGGTGCGATAGTTTGAACATTCTTTGGCACTGCCTTTCTTTGGAATTGGAATGTAAACTGATCTTTTCCAATCCTGTGGCCACTGTTGAGTTTTCCAAATTTGCTGGCAAATTTGTGTAGCACTTTTACTGCATCGTCTTTTAAGATTTTGAATAGCTCAGCTGGAATACTGTCACCTCCACTAGCTTTGTTGTTGCTCAGCTTTTCTAAGGCCCACTTCACTTCACATTCTAGGATGTCTGGCTCGAGGTCAGTGACCACCTCATTGTGATTATCTGGGACGTTAAGCTCATTCTTGTATAGTTCTTCTGTGTAGTTTTGCCACCTCTTCTTAATCTCTTCTGCCTCTGTTAGGTCCCTGCCATTTTGGTCCTTTATCATGCCCATTTTTGCATGAAACGTTCCTTTCATCTCTCCAATTTTCTTGAAAAGATCTCTGGTCCTCCCTATTCTATTGTTTTCTTCTATTTCTTTGCATTGTTCATTTAAGAAGGCATTCTTATCTCTTCTAGCTATTCTTTGGAATTCTGCATTTAATTGGGCATATCTTTCTTTTTCTCCCTTGCCTTTCGCTTCCCTCCTTTCCTCAGCTATTTGCAAAGCTTCCTCAGACAGCCATTTTGCTTTCTTGCATTTCTTTTTCTTTGGGATGGTTTTGGTTGCTACCTGTTGTACAATGTTGCGAACCTCTGTCCATAGTTCTTCAGGCACTCTGTCTATCAGATCTAATTCCTTAAATCTATTTGTCACCTCTACTGTATATTCAACAGGGATATGATTTAATTCATACCTGACTGGCCTAGCGCTTTTCCCTACTTTCTTTAATTTAAGCCTAAACTTTGCAACAAGAAGCTCATGGTCTGAGCCACAGTCAGCTCCTGGTCTTGTTTTTACTGACTGTATAGAGCTTCTCCATCTTTGGCTGCAGAGCATATAGTCAATCTGATTTCTGTGTTGACCGTCTGGTGATGTCCATGTGTAAAGCCGTCTCTTGGGTTGTTGGAAAAGAGTGTTTGCTATGACCATCGTATTCTCTTGACAAAATTCTATCAACCTGTGCCCTGCTTCATTTTGTACTCCAAGGCCAAACTTGCCTGTTATTCCGGTTATCTTTTGGCTTCCTACTTTAGCATTCCAATCCCCCATGATGATAAGAACATCATTTTTTGGTGTTAGTTCTATAAGGTGCTGTAGGGCTTCATAGAACCGGTTAATTTCATCCTCTTCAGCACCGGTGGTTGGGGCATAGACTTGGACTACTGTGATATTGAATGGTTTGCCTTGGATTCGAACTGAGATCATTCTGTCATTTTGAGGATTGTATCCCAGTATTGCTTTTCCTACTCTTTTATTGACTATGAAGGCTACTCCATTTCTTCTGAGGGATTCTTGCCCGCAGTAGTATACCTGATGGTCATCTGAATTAAATTCACCCATTCCTGTCCATTTTAGTTCGCTGATACCTAAGATGTCAATGTTTAGTCTTGTCATCTCTTGTTTGACCACGTCCAGTTTTCCTTGATTCATGGATCTTACATTCCAGGTTCCTATGGAGAAAAAATCTTTACAGCATCGGACTTTCCTTTCACCACCAGACACATCCACAGCTGAGCGTCCTTTCGGCTTTGGCCCAGTCGCTTCATTCTTTCTGGCGCTACTAGTACTAGCCCTCTGCTCTTCCCCAGTAGCATATTGGACGCCTTCCGACCTGAGGGGCTCATCTTCCAGCGTCATATCGTTTTGCCTTTTGGAACTGTCCATAGGGTTTTCATGGCAAAGATACTGGAGTGGGTTGCCATTTCCTTCTCCAGTGGATCACGTTTTGTCAGAACTCTCTGCTATGACCTGTCCGTCTTGGGTGGCCCTGCACGGCATAGCTCATAGCTTCATTGAATTACGCAAGCCCCTTCGCCACGACAAGGCAGTAATCCATGAAGGAGTTGACTATATTGGGAGAGCCAAATAGGCGTATTTTGTTAGTTTATGGAGCTGCTTTTTGATCCTTCAGGATGTTTTCCTGATTAAATCTTAAGAATCAGCAGGTTGTATTGACTTTGTATATTGGACGTTGCGTTGATCTATAGCCATGTTGGAAAGCATTTCTGTCTGACACACTCCAGGTAGTGAGGTTGTTCTTAAATCACCCAATTTAAAATAGCAGACAAGCAACCTGTACAATTGATAGCTTCCACAATAGCACAAAGGGAGGAAAAATAAACTTAGGGAAGATCAGTTGCCCAGTTTTTTTTATTTTTTATTTTTTTGCATCTAATACTGTTGCAGAAGCATTGCAACGTTCACCGGAGGATAGATTATCTTCCAATCAGTAGAGAAATCAGCACTGCTCCATTTTCTGATTTGACAAGTTTAACCCTAACCCTAACCCTCAGGACTTTGATTTCAAAATGGAATATTAGAAAAAAAATAATAACAAAGACCAGTTTTATTCTGCCTGGTCAATCAATCAATCAATCAATCAATCAATCAATCAATCAACCAACCAATCAATCAGAATAGAGCTGTAAGACACCTTGGAGGTCTTTTAATCCAGTCCCCTGCTCAAGCAGGAGACCCATACAATTTCAGACAAGTGGCTGTCCAGTCTCTTCTTAAAAACCTCCATTGATGAAGCACCCATAACTTCTGGAGGCAAGCTGTTCCACGGGTTAATTGTTCCCACTGTTAGGAACTTTCTCCTTAATTCCAGGTTGCTTCTCTCCTTGATTAGTTTCCATCCATTATTTCTGCTCTTGCCTTCTGGTGTTTTGGAAATTAAGTTGACCCCCCCTCTTCTTTGTGGCAGCCCCTCAAATACTGTAACGTTGCTATTATGTTCCCCCTACTCCTTATTTTCTCTATTTTTCTGAAAGAATCAGAAAATTAGATCCCCTTTTTTCTCACGGGTTAAATAACCTTTTCACTACACTTCATATCTGAAGCAGTTCCACAATGTAGAAATGTTGCTAAAGTCCTATCTCAAAGATTTCATTTTTTAAAAAAATTCTCTTATTTTAACCCGTTTTGTCCTTTTTCCTCCCAAAATAACAACTCTGCATGTCTCTGTGCCTGGGTGTGCATGTATATTATTTTCTCTGAGGATTACATTCCACAGAACTTTGATCTACAAAAATCACATTTTTCATACCCATGAAGGCGATGCAAGTCTCTTCCCTTCTTTTTGCTGCAAAAGCCTAACGCAGTTGCCTCTTTGGAAACAGAGGTGCGACAGTGTTGTTTGAGTAACAAAAAACCTCCCTCCCACCCATTTTCACATAGAAATCCCCTGTGAAAATGAAATGTGCTGATTCAATTAACTTTCACCCAGCTCAATATGAAATATCCCATTTGAAGTGGGTCTTTATAATCCCTTCAAGGAAGCAAGAATAATAAAGAAGAAAGCAAACTGGGAAATTGTTGCATTGGCCACTAGATGGCAGCAGCCCTGCATTTTTGACCACATCTTGCTTCTTTAGAGGAGAAAAATCAGCCAGCAATGGATTGAACTGCCACAAGGTGGCACCATTGTTCTAAGAATGCAAAACTGGATAAGGGTTTTCGGAAACTTGTTTTGTTTCTCATCTCATTCCAGAGATTTCTGTAGGAAAGTGTTTTAAAAGATCTTTCCAATAAGTAAACCCAGATGATGTTCCTTCTTGAATGATTTGACCGGCAAATTCATTAATCACAGTTTAAAACTGTATTACAAAGCGCTACCAGGCTGCAATCAATTCAGGCATGTGTCTTGATTCAGAAAAAGGGTTTAGAATTGCTTTTGGAATCGTACATTATTTTCTTCTGTTCTTTAGTCTTAGAAAACTGCTCTTTTCATTAAACGTCTTCCAGACCAACTGTCTTTCTGGAGAAAGTTTTAATCCCTTGCTCTAAATGGAATTTGTATTGTTGCGGCGGGTTCCTGGTCGGAAAAAGGACAGCAGGCTTGAGTGAGTTCAGCTATTTATTCGTCTCCTCAGGAACAACTTTAGCACGTTTTAAACCCCCTTATATAGTCCCGCTGGCGGACTCCTGGCCAATCCCTGTTCCGGGATTCTCCCGCTACTTCCGCTCGACCAAACCCTGCCGACCGCATGTGGAGCTGTCAGGTCACAGCTGTTATCGGTAGCTGTCAGCGGTAACCGTGTGTGGAGCTGTCAGCTGTCAAAGAACTGTCAAACCTGCGAACTTGTGTTTATAACTATTAAATCCCTTTACAACATATATTACAGAATTCTAGAGTGCTCATCATTCTTTTTCAAGAGAATATCTTGAAAGGATCTTAAAGAGGCAGAAAAGCATGCCCAGTTTTTTCTTAATAGCCCCAAGTCTCCCTCCCCCAAGGAGAAACCACTCTGTAGAAATACAGATGTGATAATCCATTCAGGAAGGTTGGAGGCCCCCAGCTAGAAGATTAAGAAGACAAAGAGACCTAAAATCTACATACCCCACCCAAAGTCTAAGACAGGACGTAATAGGATTAACCCACAGATGCCAAAGGGATACAGGTCAAAATACTTGACACAGGAAATACAAAGCCTCAAACAGGAACAGGAAACAACCTCAAGAGCCCCAGAGGATATAAAAACCCAGTGGCGTAGCGTGGGTTGTCAGCACCCGGGGCAATTTGCGCCCCCTAACCCGGTGACGTCATGGCACCGCCAAAAAGACGCGCCCCACAGCGGCGTAGACTTTCCAAGAAGAGTCGCGCGCATGCGGGATGCTTCCGGGTCCCTCTCG
>NC_138206.1:119739332-119819332 GCF_964194415.1 Vipera berus | reverse complement strand
CTTCGGCAGAACCGGAAGCTAATTTTTTGTTGCCCAGGTCCAGAATGGACTTCTGGAAGCGGCATCCACACAGAGAACCAGTTGTTGACATATTTGAATCCCACCACTGAGTGGAACTACCCCTGAATCCTGGAATACTGGGAGGGTATTGAATGACAGGGCCCCTAACTCCAGCACCTTGAGGATACGTTGCAAATTTGAAGATTTAAAGGACATTAGGAAACATACTGCTGGCTATCTGAGTTTGTCCATCGGCAATGATTTTCCCAAGAGGAAAACAGTGACAACAACTCACAATAAATCTTCATGAAAAGCTAAACCGAACCAACACACGAGAAGCAATCTCATCCAAGGAGGTGATTTTGGGAAGGTTGCCCTAGGGCAGGGGTAAGCAACCTCGGCTCTTTTATGACTCGTGGATTTCAACTCCCAGAATTCCTGAGTCAGCTATGCTGACTCAGGAATTCTGGGAGTTGAAGTCCACGAGTCATAAAAGAGCCGAGGTTGCTTACCCCTGCCTTAGGGATAGCTTCCAGGTCTGCAGAAAACATTGTAGGCTGCCGGTTTTGCTCAGTAGTGCAAGTAGTCGAGGGATGGCAGGACTCCGCACCCTATGGCTGATTCTTTTCTGATAGGGGACCCTAAATAGGCCTAAAGTCGCTCCGGAAAAGCTACAAAGAAGGAGGGAAGTCCCGCCAACCGTGGAGAGATGGCAGTCGATCCAATCATTCATGGAAAGCCCTCCAGAAACCAGCAGAAGAAAGGCTAGCTTCATTTCAGAGTCTAGCCCAAACTACAAGCAGCCGAAGCCAAAAAGTACTAATTTAAGCTTGATCATAAACAACGTGTCTGGAACTGGGTAAGAATACTGATTCTCTCTCTTCTACTTGATAACCGATTTCCTGGAAACAAACAAACAAACAAACAAACAAACAAACAAACAAACCCAAGAAGCAAAAATCATCCGAAAGTGAGAAGGAGGGGGACTCTTGCCCCACCCTCCCACAGAAGGAAGTGGCGAGTGAAACTTTTATGGGGGACAGAGATATATTGAAATGAAATGAATATAAGACTTACATCTGGATAAGTTTGAAAATGGTGGAATTTGTTAAGATTTTCTTTTGAGAAGATTATTGTTGAAAACAGAAGAAAGTCATTGTTTGTTTTGAAAACTGAAAAATGAGCTGGTGCTGACATCTAGTGGTGGATGAGAATATACAACTGTAGTTGCTCTAATAAAAGGAATGGATAGAAAGCCCAGGAAAAGATAACTTGTTTTTGTGACAGCCATTTATCTGAAATAGCACAGGGTTTCCTGCCTGAGCAGGGGGTGGGTGGACTGGATGCCCTCCAAGGTCCCTTCCAACTTTTTATTATTATTATTATTATTATTATTATTATTATTATTATTATTATTATTATTATTATTATTATTATTATTATTATTATTATTATTATTATTATTTTGATAAGAATGTTCAGAATAGATTCAAAAGATTAGCTGATTGGATTTGTAGATGGACTTTAAAGATTAAACATTTGATTGAATATGGTTAAAAAGAATAAAAAAATTCTGGATATAAATGTATTTTAGCTTAAGAAGGACATGTTTTTTTAAGTAGTATACTATTTCCTTATTTTTTTTCTTCTTTTTTTTTCCTTTTTGTTTTTTGGTTTTTTTTTAAGATATGAGAAATGTAAAATTGTTGGGCTGGCTTGTATGAGGAAAAAGACTTAATATTTAAGTGTAATTAACTCTGAGAAAATCTTAACTGGTAAGAATGTTTTGAACATTGCGGGGAAAACAAATCTAAATAACAACTTTGAAAACAGGATTTATGACGAGGTAATTAAGAAGATTATTTAGAAAAGAAGCTTCACATTGATGTGATTGTTAAAACACTAGAAAAAAATGTTTATATTCCATTGTCATTTATCAAAATACTAAGAAATGTACTAATTTAAGGTTGGTAAAAGAGAATATTATTGGAAGAAGAGAAAATCGAAGAAAGCTACTATGTGGATTATGGAACTTTAGAAATTAATGGCTATTGAATGTTTTTAAATGTAAACCCAGACGACACACTGTTTACCGAATATTAAGGTGACTATGCTATAAAATCAATAAACTATATTAGAAAAAGAGAAAACATTATAAACAAGAAAAACCACCGCCTAATCCCAGATTCAAAACTCTTAACTGAAATCGAATAGCAATAACAAAAGCATAACTGCGCGTACAACTGTGTAGATCCTGCAAAGGCGTAATAAATCTTTAATGTTCTCTTAAGCAAAGAGACTGCAACTCTAATGCAGCCCTGGGATTTTTCATCGTGCAAGATATCACTGCAAATATTAATTGCAATTCTCTCTCTCTCTCTCTCTCTCTCTCTCTCTCTCTCTCTCTCTCTCTCTCTCTCTCTCTCTCTCTCTCTCTCTCTCTCTCTCTCTCTCTCTCTCTCTCTCTCTCTCTCTCTCTCTCTCTCTCTCTCTCTCTGTGTCTTTCTTCCTCCGCCCCCCCGTCAGACTTCCCCCAACTTGGTCTTCTAGAAAAGAAAAACTCTTTACTCCCTTCGTAGCGAAAAGTATACTTTTACTAAAAGCCAAGTGGTTAGAGCAAAGCAAAGCCGGAACTGAAAGTTTGCACGCGCGAAGGTTCCCACTAAACTTTCCCTTTCCTGCTCCACCTCCTCACCGTAATCTCCCTATTGTCCGGTTACATTTCGAGGAATTGTTTTGGTAATAGTCCCTGCATCAGCGGGCTAGATGGTGAGCCTTTACATTTCCCCTCCCAGGCCTTAGGGCAATGAGCCGATGTCTCAGGAAGGTAAGATGTACACTTTCGATTTCCCCTTTCCCAGCAACTCTCTCCTCCATAGTTTATAGCAGGCTGGCATCTAGCAAAGCAAGGCTGAAGCTCAGGATGGCAGTTTTGACTCTCTCTCTCTCTCTTTCTTTTTCTCTTTCTCTCTTTCTCATTGTGTCTGCCTCTGTCTATCCTATCTCTTTTCTCTTTCTCTTTCTCTCTCTTTCTCTTTCTGTCTGTCTATCCTATCTCTTTTCTCTTTTCTTTTCTCTTTCTCTCTCTCTGTCTGTCTTTGTCTATCCTATCTCTTTTCTCTTTCTCTCTCTTTGTCTACCCTATCTCTTTTCTCTTTCTCTTTCTCTCTCTCTCTTTTCTCTTTCTCTTTCTCTCTCTCTCTTTGTCTATCCTATCTCTTTTCTCTTTCTTTTTCTCTTTCTCTTTCTCTCTCTTTGTCTACCCTATCTCTTTTCTCTTTCTCTTTCTCTCTCTCTCTCTTTTCTCTTTCTCTCTCTTTGTCTACCCTATCTCTTTTCTCTTTCTCTTTCTCTCTCTCTCTTTTCTCTTTCTCTTTCTCTCTCTCTCTTTGTCTATCCTATCTCTTTTCTCTTTCTTTTTCTCTTTCTCTTTCTCTCTCTTTGTCTACCCTATCTCTTTTCTCTTTCTCTTTCTCTCTCTCTCTCTTTTCTCTTTCTCTTTCTGTCTGTCTCTTTGTCTATCCTATCTCTTTTCTCTTTCTCTTTCTCTCTGTCTATCCTATCTCTTTTCTCTTTCTCTTTCTCTCTCTCTCTCTCTTTTCTCTTTCTCTTTCTCTCTGTCTCTCTGTCTATCCTATCTCTTTTCTCTTTCTCTTTCTCTCTTTAATTTTACTTTTTGGTATGGCATTGCTTTGCATGCCTTGCATGAGAATTGCTCAGTGCTATCCCTGCCAGGGTAGCTGAGACTTACAGATGCAAAAATAATATTTAATATTCTGCTTCCTACCACTCGGAGTGATGGAAAGATGCAGCCGCGCCAGCCTGACCTCACCTTTTAAAAGAAAAGAGTACTTGGAGAAGCATAAAAGTGTTCCACCAAGATAAATCACACCTTTACAACCCTATTTAGCACTGTATTTATCTCTGCAATTTTCAAACTGTCACTTTGACAAAAATTACAGATTGAGCAAAGATGGCCTTTCTCCATTTAATGCCTTCCCCCCCCCCTTCATATTTGCCATTCACCAAGCTCTGCATTGATTAGGGAAAGGGGGGTGGGGGTGGGGGTGGAACTCGTAATGGTCAGCGGAGTAGGAATATACAATTTCAGTGTAGGAGGATTAGCAACTCAGAGGAGGAGAGTAGCTTTAATTTCTTTGCTCGGTAACCTCCAAAGCAAAATGTCCTGCTGCCTGCATCGCATCTAGGATGTATCTCTGCTGAAGCACGAAAGGGAAGGGCACTTGATTTAAAAAGAAAGAGACAAAAGTCACTGTGCATTGTTTTTCTAGCTCAGCAGATGAATCACACCAAGAATTGTAATCCCAAGATAATATCCAGCTGCTGGAAAAGGAGGTTGCATACGGGAAGGTGATTCTGCTCTGCTCTATTCAGCATGACGTTGAGGGCCCCTTGGGAAGAGCGATGCATCCACAGCTTGCATTCAGAGAACTGGGCGACATAACTCAAACCTTGCCCAAATTAGCCCTCCAAGTAGGTCAACAAGAACTGTATCTAAAAATACAAGTCAGAGGAATCTCAGAGTGATAAATATCTAAATGGGATTTGAAAGCTTGAAATGCTGCCTGCGCAGAGCTGCCAGGTCTGGGCTGCAAAAGAAGGCCGTTGACCACTAGATGGCAGCACAGGCTTAGATATTTCTGTGTTTCTTGACCACCCTCTTGTGGTGGGATGGAATTTTGCAGCCTAGTTCTGCTTGTTTAAATAATGAATACGGTTGCTCAATGTGATGTTGACTCCATATTCCTAATGAAGGAGAGTTGGAATGAAGACTACAGTCAAGTTTGGATGCTGCTATGTTGTAACATTTTGAAAATACTACTTTTCAAAAGCAATGCAATGTCACACTGATTTAGAAATGAATGCTTAGCTAGTAACGGGTTAGATGACCTAAACAGGATTGGACTTAGTTCTTAAATTCCTTCCTTCCTTCCTTCCTTCCTTCCTTCCTTCCTTCCTTCCTTCCTTCCTTCCTTCCTTCCTTCCTTCCTTCCTTCCTTCTCCCCTCCCCTCTTCTCCTCTCTTTTCCTCTCCTCTCCTCTGGAATAGGACAATAACAAAGCACCTCCATACAATTGCCCAAAAAATCATCTGGACACAGACATGAGATCATCAGACTCCACTTGAAGCACATCTTCATAGTTTAAAAAAATAAATCAGTGGACAGAAACAGTTAAAATATTCCCAAAAGAAACCAGAGACAACAAAATGAGCTCTTTTCCATTTTTTTTCTTCTGTTCATAATAGGGCAATACTTCAGTTTTCATTAATATCTAGCTTGTTTGATTCTTTTTCTCAGAATGAAGAGGTAGAAGGAAAAATTAGTTGATTTATGTTCTTCAGAAACTCTTTGTTCATATATTATGCCTGCCTGGGTTGGTAGACATCCAGCAAATGCTGTTTTGGTGTCTGGTTGTTCAGTTTGATATCTTTACATTGTGTTAGCTCAGAAATATCGACAGTTTTCTTCCTGTGTTAGTTCTCCCATGTTCCTCTTGATGCCTGCCCTTCCTACAAGACAGTGAATATCTTTATATACAAAGCGAGATTCTTCACATCTTCTGTTTTAAACTTCATCATATTGGGCATAATTTGCAGGATGTGAAGCTTAATTCCTAGAGACAAAGGACTCTGTCTATCTGATGGACAAGGAAAGAATTTCCCCCCCAGAAACTATTCACCACTTTCTGCATTTGTAGGGAGGATGATCAAATAGTGTCAGGCCAGCTCATACCTCTTGGTAACGTGGGAGAGAAATACTCACTAATTGACAAGGTAGGACAGGCAGAAACTATTGGAGAAAGGGGGTCCCTAAGATACCCAGACTTCAAGCTATAGAAAACTTTATGGACAAGATTCACCCCCCTCAAATTATATTCAGAAACATATACCTAAGTAGTGCAACTCTTCAGCAGAGATATTAACGTAGTGGTATCTCGACTGTCCACTGAGCATTCATTCGGAACCAGCTGAAGTTTCTAGGTTGTTTTCCATGTAGTGTGAATGAATGAAATCAAATCAAGAGATGAGAAAGGGATGAGTTTAGTCCATCATGTCCGAATGGAAAGTTGCTCTTGGTACACCATTTGAAGCTGTGCTGGTTTTGATGTCTACCTGCTCTTCAGGCAGAAGCCATGCATTTAGGACCCTCTCCAGATTGCAAAGATGCTCTTGCTTGTATTGAAAGAAAAATCTTCATCAGGGTCCAGTCCTAGCTGGGAATAAACAAAATGGAGACTGCTTTAGAAAGAAGGTTGTAGTTTATTGAAGAGGAGAGCCAGACAGAAAGATGACTCTGGGGAAAAAAATGACCACATGTAATAGGGAGTGGGGTTTTATACCTTCTTGGGCTTTTGTTGGAAGTTGTTCATGTGGCATGAACTTTGTCCTGAGTGTGCCTTTCTGGTATTCTGATGGTGGTGGGTTAATCCTATTATGTCCCTATCCTGCTTCCCTGTGGCTGTGGCTGATGACTGTTGGATTTTTTAGTGTGAGGGATTGTTGATCCTAGGGATCTTTGTCTTTCTAATCCCATCAGCTTCCTGGCTCCAATCTTTCTGAAAGGATTATCACATCTTCATTTTTTGCAGACTTGGTTTCTGTTTGGGACAGAGAGACTTGGGGGTGGGTGGGTTTCTGCCTTTAAGGTCCTTTGGGGAAATATAATATTCTGCCTTTTAATATTTCCAAAAATATTTTTAACTCTGGGGTGGGGGCTGACTTCCCACACTTTGAAATCACAGCCCCATTAGGAGAGACAGACGTGGTGTAATACTATTCAGTCAGTTCCTGAACAGCCATTCCACCTTGAAAGGGCCTTTTCCTTTCATCCAAAACCTGGAGGCTTCCAGACAGTAATCCATGAATCCTGCTGTGTCTCCAAGAAGTCTATTCTTAGATGTAAATGGACGTACACTTACTAATTCAGACAGGGGTCAGATTTTCATTCTTTTCATATACACAAGGATGGACCAGCCATTTCCCAACTGTTTTCCTCTGTTAAAAGTTTTATTAGTTTTACAGTATACGATACCATGAAAATACAAAAGTAAATAGTGGAAAAGACGGGGAAGGGAAAAGGGAATAGAAAAGAGAGGTAAAAAAGAGAAAAAAGAAAAAAAAAGGGGGGGGGAAAGGCATTGACTTCCGATTTCCTTTGTTCGCAGCAAAGTGGAGTGTCAACTTCAAGCTTCAACTTTTTTTTTACTTTCACAAAATAATATAAGCTAGCCGTTTCGATAACAGCAAGTCTGTCTAATCCAGGGGTGTCAAACTCAATTTCATTGAGGGCCGCATCAGCATTGCGGTTGCCCTCAGGGGGCCGGGTGGGTGTAGCCTGGGTGGGCGTGGCCTACTGGGTGGGCGTGGCTAGAGTGCGTATGGCCTACTGGGTGGGCATGGCCAGCTCTACATCATTCGCATCAAGGGTGCCTATGGGGGCCCGGGCAGGAGTGGGACAGATCTGAGGGTCTCTGGCAGGAGGAGGGTCTCTGGGCCAGGGCCAAGGCAGTGGGGGCCGTTCCCTCACTGTTTCCAGGATGGCTTCGCGGGCCGCATGAAACCACTTTGCGGGCCGGATCTGGCCCCTGGGCCTTGTGTTTGACATGTCTGGTCTAATCGGTAAAACCCAAACCCCAAATTTCTTTTTTTTTTTTAACCTCAAGCACAAAGTCCAGAAGCGGTTTCCATTTCTGAGTGTAGAGTACGGAACTTTGATGTTATATATGTTAACAGCAGCAAGATTGCTCTGCAGCCAACTGTTTTCCAACTGCTTAGCTTAGGGTTTGTTCATTGTTGAACAAAACTTACTAAAAAATATTCATTTTTTAAAAAAAGAATTTGAATGTTAACTTTCCCCATTCCCCCCCCCCCGGGAAAGGACAGCTTAAGCAAATGGTTTTAATAAGTAACTATGGTTCCTATTCTTTTTATTACAAGGATTTTAAAGATATATTTTTATAATGTTCTGTTTTTTCTTGGTAGCTGAGAATGAATTCATATGTCTCTTTGCTATAGTCAATCCGATGGACTAAAGGGTGAATCCTATCTTTACAGGCAAATGTGATGTACAGAATTGAAAATGTCACTTTGTCATTCTAAAATGTGAAACCCATCAATTGCGATTTATTTTAAAACTTCCTTCTTCCCATATCAATGTTCCTTGACCTGAACAAACCCAGTGTTTGTTATTTACTCATTACAGTGATCAATTAGGCACGATTAACCAATTTATTTATCGATAACTGAAGCAATGCCAGGTGACAATCTAAATACCAGAGCTTAATATTCACGTTGAATAGAGTCATCCAAATTTCAGTTATTTCCAAAATAGAGATGTGTCTTGGTACAGAGGTACTTGACTGAAACATTTCATGTAAAAAAGGTCTATTTCTCAAATTGGCCCAAATCCTGGAGGACAAATAGCGTGGAAGAAATATGGATCTTATTATTTTCTGCATAAAATATGGATGGCCAGCATGCAGCATGTTATTTTACTACCGAGCAAGAAATTTGTAACCAAGGTGGAATTTTAATGCATTTTTCTCTCATTTGGGGCAAATGAACCTCTAGCATTATCTTCAAAAGAGGGAGAAGCCAGAATCAATAGTTTTCAGTGTCTAGTGCAGTGGTGGCAAACCTATGGCACGCGTGCCAGAGGTGGCACTCAGAGACCTCTCTGTTGGCACGCGCGCCACGGTCGCCAGCAGCAGGTCCATCAGGCCACGACCACCGCCCGGAGCAAGAGCCCCACCCAGCACAAAGGAGGCAAAGCAGCCAACTGGAAGAAAATGGAGGGGGAAAGCATTTTACATGCGTGCATGTGTGCATGGGTCCATGAGCAAGCATGCACTGCAAATGGGGCAGGGCTAGGGCCTGTGTGATACTCACTAGCCCTGCCCCGTTCTTGCATGGTGCAGCACCTTGTATCTGCACCCTGTGGCACCGCGGTGGCCATTTTTGCGCCTTGCATCACAGTGGCCCATTTTTGCGCCCCCAGTTTTTGCATGCCAGAGGGGGCACTCAGAAGCACCTCCCTGCCCCCACCTGAGGGCACCACAATGCTGATGCGGCCCTGGCACTTTGTGATAAATAAGTGGGTTTTGGGTTGCGGTTTGGGCACTCGGTCTCTAAAAGGTTCGCCATCACTGGTCTAGTGGCTTGGAAGATGTGGTAGCTGCACAGAGAATGGTCTGGTTCTTCAGAATACACTATTGTTTAATTGATCTCGGGGGATGCTCCGTTCATTTCTCAGGCATTATTTTTCTAGCAGGTTAATTCTAAATCACGTTAGCCCTTAGCACACTTTGAGCAATCCGAAGAAGATTCCACACCTGTCCGTGCTGTGATTCAGGTGATTCTGAGGGTACAGATAAAGTCCAAAGTGGCCTCAAGAACTCTCAGAGAGCTAATGACCTTCAAAATGCTAAGGACTAGTTCACTGTGAGGAATATAAACCCTTTCCCTTCACCACCAGTCAGTCAGAACGGAAGAAGCTTCTTGGATGAGAAGCGAAACGTCCTCAATAAATAAATAAATAAATAAATAAATAAATAAATAAATAAATAAATAAATAAATAAATAAATAAATAAATAAATAAATAAATAAACAAACAAACCAACCAACCGAGGAAGTCCAGTTGCCTTTTGGAAAAGCACCTTTGGGACAAACATGACCTGGATGGTTGAGAATCTCCATAGTCATAAAAGGAGCTGAGACTGTTTGGGCAGCAATAAGACGTAGCTCACCACTGCTCCGTGTTCAATAGGATAGGAGCAGTGGTGGGATTCAAATAACAACTGATTCTCTGCGTGGAGGCCACTTCCGGAGGTCCATTCTGGGCCTGGGCGACACAAAATTAGCTACCTGTTCTGCCGAACTGGTGCGAACTGGCTGAATCCCACCATTGGATAGAAGAACCTGGAATTATCCACATTTAAGCTCCTTGGTTGGCAAGTCTGGAGTGCATCGGGTGAGTTGCGTGCAACTTGGGTCCGATGTACATCTCCCATCATGTTGCCTACCATGTTGGGTTTTTATTGCCTTCATTTGTGGCACCTGTCTAACTCAACTGTTGTAGAATTAGGCTAATCTCATCCCAGGGAAAGCGTCAGAAGCATTTTCAAGCTGCTGCTAATGAGAAAGCCATCACCCTTCCTGGTGCTAGCAAGATTACTTTTGTGTATTTATGAACACTCAGGCATGTCTCATTTTGGGTGAGAGGAGTGTGTGAACTTTCACAGCTGAGCAGTCTGCTAATCAAGATGTGAAGGATGGTGTCCTTTGGTTCATAGTTGGGGGACAACCAACAACAAAGCCCTGTTTGTCAAATAAATTAATAAGGGTATTTGCATCAGCTCGATGCTGGCTTGTTCTATCGTGTTGGAAAGTTAATTGATTTCTGGCGCAGGTACGGAGTATCTGAAACGGCTTTAAACCTAGGTTTTCTTTCAAACATAGATTTGAAGCCAGGTTTGAGCTTCTGGGCAGTTCAATTCTCCATTGATGTGAACTTTTGCTTTACCCTGCTTTGGGACTTTTGCTCCTTGACAAAACTAGTAGATCCCTAAAAGGGAAAGGTGGCTGGGTATCTTTGAAGCTTCCTACCATAGGAAGGGATGCGGTGGCTCAGTGGATTAAGACGCTGAGCTTGTCGATCAGAAGGTCGGCAGTTTGGCGGGTCGAATCCTGAGTGCCGCGTAACAGAGTGAGTGCATGTTACTCGTCCCAGCTTCTGCCAACCTAGCAGTTCGAAAGCATGTAAAAAATGCAAGTAGAAAAATAGGGACCACTACGGTGGGAAGGTAACAGCGTTCCGTGCGCCTTTGGCGTCTAGTCATGCCGGCCACATGACCATGGAGATGTACTCGGACAAGCGCTGGCTCTTTGGCTTTGAAACAGAGATGAGCACCGGCCCCTAGAGTTGGAAACGACTAGCATGCATGTGCGGGGGGACCTTTACCTTTACCTTTACCTACCATAGGAATGATCCAGACAAATGTTTATGAGAAGGAGTGAAAAACATGGACGTTTGGAGAAAGAAATCACTTCATTTGTCTTTGGTGTGTTTGTTGTTGTTGTTGTTGCTTGTAGGACTGGCTCCAGCACAGAGCAGACCCGTGTTTTTGGCTTCTTGTTTTTAAGATGGTGGAGTCAGTAGATGGGAAGATGGACTGCATCATATTTTATCGTTTTTTCGAAGGAATGGGAGGTAGAAATGATGGTACAACAGAACTCTTTTGAGTAAGTCATTTCAGAGGTCAGTGAGAAGATGGCCGTGGACTTAGCAGTATCAAGGTTTACTATTACCAATTACTATTACTAATTACTATTCCAATTCATTGCATATGTGACCTCAATTTTCTACCTCTGTCTATTTCTGAGTTTCACTGCTTTGTAATCGTCTTCCTTGCTTCCTGACCTGTTCCAACATTTGGCCAACCGGGGAAGCCAAACATGGTCAAAACCCTTTACAATTCCATTCCAGATTCTGTTATAGCAATAGCAATAGCACTTAGACTTAGATACCGCTTCACAGGGTTTTACAGCCCCCTCTAAGCAGTTTACAGAGTCAGCATATATTGCTACCAACAGTCTTGGTCCTCATTTTACTGACCTCGGAAGGATGGAAGGCTGAATCAACCTTGAGCTGGTCAGGATCGAACTCCTGGCAGTGGGAATGTTTTTCGTAGCAATAGCATTAACACTTAGACTTATATACTGCTTCACAGTGCTTTACAACCCCTCTCTAAGCAGTTTACAGAGTCAGCCTTTGGCCCCCCAACAATCTGGGTCATCATTTAACTGACCTGGGAAGGATGGAAAGCTGAGTTAACCTTGAGCCAGTCAGGATCGAAATCTTGGCAGTGGGAATGTTTTTTGTAGCAATAACATTAGTACTTAGACTTATATACTGCTTCACAGTGCTCTCTAAGCGGTTTACAGAGTCAGCCTGTTGACCCCAATAATCTGAGTCCTCATTTTATTGACCTGGGAAGGATGGAAGGGTGAGTCAACCTTGAACTGGTCAGGATCGAACTCCTGGCAGTGGGAATGTTTTTTGTAGCAATAGCATAAGCACTTAGACTTATATACCGCTTCACAGTGCTTTACAGCCGCTCTCTGAGTAGTTTACAGAATCAGCATATATTTCACCCAACAACTTGGCTCCTCATTTTACCAACCTGGAAAGGATGAAATGCTTAGTTAACCTCATAAGACAATTCTTGCCCATTTTGATCATCAAGATGAGATCCGATCTAGAAATAAGGAGAAATTTCCAATATTTGGAGAACCGTGGAAATAAAACACGGTCAAAGCTCTTCGTGATTCCACTCCAATTTCTAAGGCAATTCTTGCATGATGTGATAACCAAGGAGAGATCTGGCTTAACTAAGGAGAAATTTCCTGACAGTGAGAATACTTAAAAACAGTGGAACTGCTTTGCCTTCAGAAGCTGTGAATGCTCCATCACTGGAGGTTTTTAAGAAGAGACTGGACAGCCATTTTTCTGAAATGGTATAATAATAATAATAATAATAATAATAATAATAATAATAATAATAATAATAATAATAATAATAATAATAATAATAATAATAATAATAATAATAATAATAATAATAATAATAATAATAATATTTATTTATATACCGCCCTTCTCCCGAAGGACTCAGGGCGGTGAGATTCTATTCTACCAGCAGGCTTTTCATACAAGGAATCCTATAGAGAAGAATGACTCCCTCATTTAACATGAGCCAAATTTTCTCCTGTATTGATTATGCTAGTTTTTATTGTTTTTTTTAAAAAAATCTATTATTTTTCTCTTTATTTTGCTCCTTCCCATCTTTTTAATGTTCCTCTAGACTTCAAGAAGTATCCTTGCCACTAAAAGTCTTGCTGCCATAATTAAATTCAACATCAATTTAGTATCTATAACAGTAAAATCTGTAATAATACCCAACAAAAACAACTGCGGAGAGAACCTTATCTTTTTCTTAAATATCTTTTGCATATTCCACCAAATTTTAATCCAAAATCCAGACTTTAATCCAGACTGTTAGTAGCACAATATTGGAAGAAGGAGGAACTGCCTACTATAGAAGAGTGGACTTTGAAAGTTTCCAACTTGGCGGAAGTGGCAAAGATTTCAGCATACTTGAAAGAACAATCGCAACAGAGAGATATTGTGGAATGGAGAAGATGGATTGAATATATTCAGAATAAATAAGTTTCATTTAGCATTTGAATAAGTAGTGGTTTTAAACGATGTATTATTAGTTATTTGTTAGTAATATAGTTATGTTTACGGAGAGTTAAAGTGCGATAGAATTTCATGTTTTATTTTTGTTGTTAGCATATTTTAGTTTAAGTTTGTAAGTTTATACCCTGTATTCAGCTCTGGGAAGTCGGGGAGGGGGGAGGGGAGGGGAGGGGAGGGTTGCTGGGAGGGGGGGAGGGATGGAGTATATTTAAAATGTACTGTAAAACTTTTCAATAAAAAAAAGAAGTATCCTTGCACCTTTAAACAGTAAATAACCGGGGGAGGATTTTTGTCTCTGGAAATCTACAGCAGTTGTAATTTCAGATTCATTTTTCTTCCTGAGTGGACGGTCAAAATGTAGATGATTGCTTTAAACCGCAGATGAGATAAATGCAACTTTCAATAACCTGAGCAAAGAAAAGTCAGAAATTGACTGCATAAAATGCCAGGCCTCCACGTTCTGCACAGTTCTGCACAAGTTATTTAACATATCTATATCAAATTCATACAAAAGGATTGGGTTTTCTTTTATAGGTATGGCGTTTGTTTTAGGAAAAAAAAGCCATTCCTTTTGATCTGCATGCTCGTGTTTTAATATCGTGGTATTAAAAACAAGCAAACTAAATGTAAAGAGAGGCCTCAGGACTGCATAGTAAACAGGTGCTGTTGGGACTTGTTAAATCAGCCGTGTGTCTTTCCAGGACACAATTAGAAGGGAGTTTGTATTGCTCTGTCTTGGAACAGGAGTTCTTTGGGATTTGGAAACCACCGTCATGCCAGCATAAGATGATAACACAACAACACAAGGTACCCATCAAAGAATGTAATAAAATACAATAAGACAAAGAATGAAAAATAGATCTTACACTTCTTCTGTCAGTTAGGGAACCCCAAAGAGATGACTTTAAACCCAGTTATATCTATCTATCTGTCTGCCTGTCTCTCTCTCTCTCTTATCATCTGTCTGTCTATCTAGCTGCCTGCCTATCCATCCATCCATCCATCATCGTCTGTCTGTCTGTCTGTCTGTCTGTCTGTCTGTCTGTCTGTCTGTCTGTCTGTCTGTCTGTCTGTCTATCTATCTATCTATCTATCTATCTATCTATCTATCTATCTATCTATCTATCTATCTATCTATCTATCATCTATCTATCTATCATCTCTCTCTCATCTATCCATCTATCATCTATCTATCATCTATGTTCTGTCATCTATATTCTATCTCTCTATCTCTGCCTCTGTCTTTCTTTCTCTATATATTTATTTTATTTATTTTTATTTTTATTTATTTAGATTTATATACCGTATTTATATATACAGTGTATTTTCTATATTCTCTTTCTGTATATACGGTATTCTCTCTGTATCTTTCTGTATCTCTCTCTCTCTCTCTCTCTCTCTCTCTCCCTATTGTCTATCTGTATCCCACCTTTATTATTTTCACAAATAATCCAATACATCTTCTGCCTCCTATTTTCTCCACAAAAAAAAAATTCTCTGAGGTGGGTTGGGCTGATAACTGGTTTTCATGGCAAACTCAAAGTGTCCTGCTTTTTACTCTGATGCCCTAACCACTAGACCAAACTAGACCAAATATGCAGCCCCCCACCCCCACCCCACTTAGGGCTGGATTGAAATTCCATCTCACAAGGAGATATACTATACATAGGAGCACTACTAGTCAGTATATAGACTTAAATAGACACTGGATCATCTTTGTTGACACCTGTCTTTCTTGGTTTCATCTCAGTAGGCTTTGCCAAGAACAGGCTTGTATTGTTGCCTGGAATATTTCCCCTAGTCTTGCCAAGAATCAAGATTAAGGAGTATTTGTTTATAACAGATAGTAATGTGTCCAGCTCAAGAGTAAGGAGTATATATTTTCCTGAGGTTTTGGACTGATGATTAAAAAGAACTTCCTAGTCTACACAGGTGTCCCACCAAGGACTTGCAAAACAAAGTCACCTTTAGTGGTAGAAATAAATGCTTATTTAATTCTGCATTGCATTCTCAAACATTACACAGGGATACAGTTCTATTTAATATGCCTCTAAGGCAAAGAGGTACAAAGGCAGCTCTCCAGTTCCTTCTTGACAGTTTTGTTGCGAAACCCTCAATACTGCATAGCCTCCGTGCAGTGACCATGAAGTCCTGGATGCAGATGCGGCTGCTTTAATGAGACACAGACAGGAGCTGCATTTGCATTCTGCACATTCTTTGCAATCACACTGAAACATTGCCCAGCCTGGCTCTGTGGAACGATGATAATTTAAGACCGTTCACGTATTAGTAGGCTTTAATTTCCTTTGGTTACAAATTTCCTTGGATGTTGCTACTCCTAATGAGTAGCTGAGATTAAACAGACAGTGCTGTTTTTATTCATTGCAGTTCTAATATTGGCAGAGGAATATATCTCCAAAGCAGACATGCTTAGAACATGATCAATCTCTGGCAACAGTGTCAAACCAAATGATGGGAATTAAATGTGATTTTGATGCTGGCAAAGTGCAGTACTTATTCAATTCATTCTTTAATCCGTAGCTACTCAAGATCTTTATATGAGATTGCCTCCTTCATTATGACCATTGTTATTACTGTTTGCTGTTAACTCTTTATTTACCTGTACTATAGGCATAAATTGAGCAGTTATGCCTTTGGGATCTACAGGGATCTATTCTATAAGGCAGATTATCTTCAGACTCTCTTTTATTGGAATAATGTCAGAGAGCCAGAAAACAGACACCCGTACTAAGGGATAGAATCAGGATCACGTGAAGTGTTAATACCACTTTACAATGCCTTAGTAAGGCCACACTTGGAATACTGCATCCAGTTTTGGTCACCACAATGTAAAAAAGATGTTGAGACTCTAGAAAGAATACAGAGAAGAGCAACAAAGGTGATCAGGGGGCTAAAACATACGGAACGGTGACTGGAATTGGACATCTCTAGTTTAATGAAGAGAAGGACGAGGGGGGACATGATAGCCATGTTCCAATATCTCAGGGGCTGCCCCAAAGAAGAGGGAGTCAAGCTATTCTCCAAAGTGTCCAAAGGCAGGACAAGAAACAATGGTTGGAAACTAATCAAGGAGAGAAGCAATCTGGAATTAAGGAGAAACTTCCTGACAGTGAGGACAATTAATCAGTGGAACAACTTGTTTCCAGAAGTTGTGAATGCTCCAGCACTGGAAGTTTTTAAGAAGAGACTGGACAGCTATTTGTCTGAAATGGTATAGGGTTTCCTTCCTCAGCAGGGGGTTGGACTAGATGGCCTCTAAGGTCCCTTCCAACTCTGTTATTCTAGGCCTCTAAGGTCCCTTCCAACTCTGTTATTCTATTCTATACTTGGCAGACATTGCAAATCTACTTTATATTTGCATTCCTTTTAAGTTCAAGTTGGCAACAAACTGATTTTACAGAATAATAGGGCTGGATGGGACCTTGGAGGTCTTCTAGTTCAACCTCCTGCTCAAGGCAGGAGTCTTTATATCATCCCAGATGCATTATTGTCTCATCTTTTTTTTTTTTTTGAAAACTCCAGTGATGGAGCACCCACAGCTCCAAGGGGCAATTTGTTCTATTGCTTAATTGTTCTCACTTCCCCCTTAGTTCTAGGTTGCTTCTCTCCTTGATCAGCTTCCACCCATTGCTTCAGGTGCTATGGAGATTAAAATGACACCCTCTTCTCTGTGACAGCTCTTCAAGTATTGGAAGACTGCTATCATGTCACCCCTAATCCTTCTCTTCGACATGACTTGCTGTTCCTCGTACAATTTAACCTCCAGGCTCTTTATCATCTTGGTTTCTCTTCTCTGTACTCTTTCTATGGCAGGGGTCTTCAAACTTGGCCCTTTTATGACTTGTGGACTTCAACTCCCAGAATTCCTCAGCCAGGCATGCTGGCAGAGGAATTCTGTCAGTTGAAGTCCTCAAGTCATAAAAGGGCCAAGTTTGAAGACTCCTGCTCTACTCGGTCTAGAATTCTCCTAGATCAGGGGTCTTCAAACTTGGCCCATTTATGACTTGGGGGGACTTCAACTGCCAGAATTCCTCAACCAGGCACGCTGGCCGAGGAATTCTGGGAGTTGAAGTCCGCAAGTCATAAAAATTTGAAGACCCCTCGTCTATGGTGTCAACATCTTTCTATGGCTTTTCAGCCTCTCAGCATCTTGTTTCTGCATTGTCCTTTTTGAGGAGAAGGATCCCTTCCTTCAAACCTTGATCCTTAAGGCCATAACAGAGGTGAAAGTACTGTATCTTTCACTTTTCTGAAGTTTTACAGGCTAACGTCACCAACTTCTACCACGGCACCCACTCTATTAAGACATTTGCCAGTTAGGAAAGGCCACTTAGCCATCTAGCTTGGTGGTGCCTGCAGAGTTTGCTTGAGTGACCTTTTGCTTTCAATTGGGACAAAGTGTCTTGATCTTTCGTAAGACTTAGAGGCCCCAGCATACCGTGCATTTATTTCCATACAGGTGGAAACCAGCAGAAAAGATGGCATTTCGTCCTTTCACAATCTCCTGAATGAGAAGTGATATTGGAATGGGCTCAAAACAGGTCAGAAAACTGGAAATCCGAGATAGCTGCAACCTTCTAAATGATGACAAAAGCCTCTAAATGTGAAAACAGTAATAATCTGAGTACAGCACGCTACTGTCTCTTTTCATTTTTGACCTCGTCGACGGCAGGAGAAAGAAAGAAAAGTTATGTCAGCTCCTGTTTCCATTACCATCTTTCTCCCAACAATAAAATATCAACCTTTCTTAATGCTGTATACCCTGCATGAAACTTAGCACTTTGCTTGAATTGCGTGACCTTTTCAAAAATTTATCTTTTGATTTCCTGACCGGTCTGCTATTTACTTTCAGATTAGAGGTGCCCTCCCCAAACTCAAGCTGGTGTATTGATGGCAAATAAGAAGGATTCATTGGGCATTGCGTAAAGCCACAGTGGTACAGCCCTGAGCAGGAATTCATCCCTTACAGTTGCTGCTACTTTTAATTAATCTACTCATTTCCATTTCTCCCCCCCTCCTTTGAAATATGAGGCAGGGGTTTTTTATTTTTAAATGTTGTGGCCCGACATGGATTTTATAAGCTCTAAAGTCATTTTAGGGCTTCAAAGAGTGAGAGCTAGTTCACGCAGTCAGCACATCTATTGCAAATTGATGGATCTATACGAAGGCACACATCATGAGAAAGGCAGGGCTAGATGAATCAAAAGTTGGAATTAAGATTGCCGGGAGAAATATCAACAACCTAAGATATGCAGATGATACTTGGCTGAAAACTTGGCTCTTCGAGCTGTCTGGCCCAGACTGAGGGGTTTTAATTTTTAAATGGGTTTTAGTTTTAAATTTCAGGGACTTGAATTAACTAATTGTTTTAACTGATTTTAATTTCTGTATGTTATGCTTTTAATTTTCCCTGTAAACCACCCTGAGTCCTACGGGAATAGGGGGGTATATAAATTTAATAAAATAAATACCACTCTAATGGCAGAAAGTGAAGAGGAACTAAAGAGCCTCTTGTTGTGGGTGAAGAAGGAGAGTGCAAAACATGGGTTGAAACTTAACATTAAGAAAACCAAGATCATGGCATCCGGCCCTCTCAATTCCTGGCAAATAGATGGGGAAGAAATGGAGGTAGTGACAGATTTTATTTTCCTGGGCTCCAAGATCACCGCAGATGGGGACTGCAGCCAAGAAATTAAAAGATGCTTGCTCCTCAGGAGGAAAGCCATGGCAAATCTAGACAGCACACTAAAAAGCAGAGACATCACCCTGTCAACAAAAGTGCATATAGTCAAGGCTATGGTCTTCCCAGTTGCAATGTATGGCAGTGAAAGTTGGACCATAAGAAAGGCTGAGCGCCAGAGAATTTAGGCCTTTGAACTTTGGACTGCAAGGCGATCAAACCAGTCAGTCCCAGAGGAGATCAACCCTGACTGCTCTTTAGAAGGCCAGATCCTGAAGTTGAAACTTGAATACTTTGGCCACCTTATGAGAAGGAAGGACTCGCTGGAGAAGAGCCTAATGCTGGGAAAGATTGAGGGCAATAGAAGAAGGGGACGACAGAGAATGAGGTGGCTGGATGGAATCACTGAAGCAGTAGGTGTGAGCTTAAATGGACTCCAGAAGATGGTAGAGGACAGGAAGTCCTGGAGGAACGTTGTCCATGGGGTCGCAATGGGTCAGACACGACTTCGCAGCTAACAACAACAACATACGAGGGCAATTTGGAAATAAGTCTCCATTTGGTTATCAATGACAGACAACTTTTATTATACACGTTAGAAAATGACAACATTGCATTACTTTTCGACATAATCACCATTCAAATGGAGGCACTCATCATAACATCCTACAAGTTTTGAAATTCCCTAGTAGTAGCTGCTCAGCGCCAGATCTCAGCTATTGAGGGTGGTGGTGGTGATCAAAACCATCCCAACAGAACTGCTTCCAAAGATTTTTGGGTGTGCCTAGTGGTGTGAGGGCGAGCATTATCATGAAGCAACACCACACTGGAAGTGGTGCCAAGGAAAATCCTGCCAAATGTGAAGATGGCAAAGGAGTACTGCCAGTGAAGTTCATGGAGAGTGGTTTTGACCATCATTTCAGAAGTCTACTGTGAAATGTTATGAAAAATCAGACGAGCCATCCGTAACAAGGATCGGGGCCTGCTGACCTCTCGTGTGGTGTTGGTTCACGACAATGCTTACCCGCACACTGCTAGACGCACCCAATAGCTTTGGAATCCGTTCCATTGGGATGGTTTTGATCACATGCACCCCCTCAATAGCTCAGATCTGGTGCTGAGTAACTACTACTAAGGAATTTCAAACCTTGTAAGACGTTATGACAAGTGCCTCAGTTTGAATGGCGATTGTGTTGAAAAGTAATGTAATGCTGTAGTTATCTAACATGTATAATAAAAGTTCTGTACCTGCGAGTGTCTGTCATTGATAACAAAACAGAGGTTTATTTCCGAATTGCCCTTGTAGTTTGCTTTTGCTGAAGTTGGGGATCAGATGGAATTGCACAGAGGCTCCACTGTGTAGGTTGTATGAACCTTGAATTTCATGTGATATGAGTTGGTCAGCCTTGTGAGATACTATCAACAAGAAGCACACCCAGAAATTCTAGCCGTAACTTTGTTGTGAGGGTTTGTAATGTTGTATTATAACAGCCAGATTTATATACAGTCCCAATATAAAAAGATGTATAACACAAGACTGTTGAAGGAAAAGTCTTCATCGGGGTTCAGTCCAAGCCAGGAATAAACAACATGGCAACTGCTTTAGGAAGAAGGTTGCAGTTTATGGAAGAGGAGAGCCAGACAGGAATATGGCTCTGGAAGAAAAGAGAGAGCGAGCACATGTAGGGAGTGGGTTTTTATACCCTCTGGAGCTTTTGTTTGGAGTTGTTTCCTACTGTTTGAGGCTTTGAATTTTCCTACTGTTTGAGGCTTTGAATTTCCTGTGTCATGTATTCTGACCTGAGTCTGGGTGTGCCCTTTGGCACCTGTGGGTTAATCCTATTATGTCCTGTCTTAGAGTTTGGGTGGGGTATGTAGATTTTAGGGGTCTTTGTCTTCCTAATCTTCTAGCTGGAGGGCTCCAACCTTCCTGAATGGATTATTACATCTGCATTTCTACAGAGCTGGTTTCTGCTTGAGGGAGGGAGACTTGGGGCTATTCAAAAAAACTGGGCCTGCTTTTCTGCCTCTTTAAGATCCTTTGAGGAAATATATTTTTCTGCCCTCTTAATATTTCCTTCTCTGGGGGGCTGACTTCCCACAAAGACCATCCCTGAAGCACTTCCTGCTGAGATGGAGAACAACTGCACAACCCTCCCAGTCATGAAGAAGTCAACTCAAGATACAGAACTGCTTCAAAAGCTTGGATGGGCTGTCTTCCTTTTAATAGTGGTGATCAGTAGAAATCTTGTGTGGATTGCGGTCACTTTGCTTTGTTAGGGGTCCATCTCAACAGAAAGGTCTTCAGGAATGGTCTTGGGTTATACGAATCTGGATGCAAAGGATAAATGTTATCATACAACATGACAAGCCCTTACAGCAAAGTCACGGCTAGTATTCATATCGCATGAAATTCGAGGTTCATACTCCCTTCACAACACAGCCTCTTTATAAAAAGGTAAAGGTTCCCCTGCACATGCGTGCTAGTCGTTTCCGACTCTAGGGGCTGGTGCTCATCTCCATTTCAAAGTCGAAGAGCCAGTGTTTGTTCCAGGACGTCTCCGTGGTCATGTGGCTGGCATGACTAGACACCAAAGGCACACGGAATGCTGTTGCCTTCCCACCGGAGTGGTCCCTATTTTTCTACTTGCATTTTTACGTGCTTTCGAACTGCTAGGTTGGCAGAAGCTGGGATGAGTAACAGGTGCTCACTCTGCTACGCGGCACTCGGGATTCAACCCATATTAAAAAGAAGACTTCCAGCCCAGCCTTTGTCCAAGCAGCTTTTTATCTTGACTCCTTCATGACCGGGAATGTTGTGTTGTTGTTGTGATTGCACCACTTTTGTAAAGTTGTACAGCGAGGCTGATACTCAAGAACAAGGTTTTCTGAGTGCATCAAATTTGGAAAGGGTGCATAAAATGGACCTGAAGCTGGGTCAAAGTCCAGCATCCCTTTGAGAAACTGCATCGCCTAGCATCTAGATCAGTTCTATTCCAGACATCCCAAATTCTAGACATCAGTAGGTCTACCTTGAATTATCCCACTGTATTTTTAATACATATTTATACAGGTTCCTTCGTTTGGATCTCCATAATATATCGATTCGTTCATTCCATTATCTAGATTGGAGCAATAATGTGTCTTTTCTTACACTGATCAGAACGGAAACCTTTTTTTCCCTCCTATTGTTGCAGGAAAAATGAGCTTCAGCTGGAAAACCAAAGCTGCAATTTTCTCTCTCCTTCTCCTCTCCTGATGCTTTCAGCAGTTTAACGTGCCTTGCCAATTTAACCACATTCCCTGCCTGAACTCTCGCCACAGCTGAAACCAGCTGCAAGAACCCAGAGTCCTCTTGCTAATTTTGTGATCAAAAGATATACGATTATCCCACTAATAGGCTTCCTCTTGCCGGAAAGTCTATTTTTGTGACAGTGATAGATTCTCGCAAAAGGAAAAGGCAGCCCTGAGACCCCCACTAGCCATAGAAAAGTTTTATAACTGTATTAGATCTTCTGCTGGCTTTTGATTAAATCATATTCCTGCCATGATCTTTTCCCCTCTTGTCTCTCACCCAAGGTTGGAAATGTGTATTTTATTTTATTTTATTTGTAAGAGCAAACAACAGTCTATGTAACGTTCAGAAATGGTCTTTGTTGGTAAGGAAACCTTGAAAATTAAAGTCCACCTATCCCTAGGTTGGGAATGCTAGCTGAAAGGACATGGCTGTGTTTTCTTTTCAAGGAAAGGTCCTCCCAAATTGCTCTTCTCCTCTCCTCTCCTCTCCTCTCCTCTCCTCTCCTCTCCTCTCCTCTCCTCTCCTCTCCTCTCCTCTCCTCTCCTCTCCTCTCCTCTCCTCTCCTCTCCTCTCCTCTCCTCTCCTCTCCTCTTCTCTTCTCTTCTCTTCTCTTCTCTTCTCTTCTCTTCTCTTCTCTTCTCTTCTCTTCTTAGTGCAGGTTCGTGTCCCACCAGGCTCAAGGTTGACTCAGCCTTCCATCCTTCCGAGGTAGGTAAAATGAGGACCCAGATTGTTGGGGGCAATAAGCTGACTTTGTAATAATGCCGCTTGGGGGCCCCCAAAAGCCCTAATAAGCAGGCATATACATAGAATGAAGGCTACTGCTAAGCTTGTAAGCCGCCCTGAGTCTTCGGAGAAGGGCGGGATATAAATGGGATTAAAAAATAAAAATAAATCTCTTCTCTTCTCTTCTCTTCTCTTCTCTTCTCTTCTCTCTCTTCTCTTCTCTTCTCTTCTCTTCTCTTCTCTTCTCTTCTCTCCTCTCCTCTCCTCCCCTCCCCTCCCCTCCCCTCCCATCCCATATTCTATTCTATTCTATTCTATTCTATTCTATTCTATTCTGTTCTGTTCTGTTCTGTTCTGTTCTGTTCTGTCTGTTCTGTTCTATTTCTATTCTATTCTATTCTATTCTATTCTATTCTATTCTATTCTATTCTATTCTATTCTATTCTATTCTATTATCCATATATATTTATTCTATTCTATTCTATCTCTATTCTATTCTATCTATTCTATTCTATTCTATTCTATTCTATTCTATTCTATTCTATTTTCATTCTATTCTATCTCTACCCTACCCTACCCTACCCTACCCTACCCTACCCTACCCTACCCTACCCTACTCTACTCTACTCTACTCTACTCTACTCTACTCTACTCTACTCTACTCTACCTCTACTCTACTCTACTCTCTATTCTATTCTATTCTATTCTATTCTATTCTATTCTATTCTATTCTATTCTATTCTATTCTATTCTACATTTCTCTACTCTACTCTACTCTACTCTACTCTATTCTATTCTTATTTTATTATCATTTTTTTCTTTTTCTTTTTTTACTTTACTTACTTTGCTTACTTTACCCTAACATCCCAAGGCAAAGGTTTTGTCTTTATATCTGAAAGACAAGCAAGCCGACCCCGACTATAATTTGTTGCCAAAAGATCAGAGTATAAATGTTATGCTACAGGAATTAATTCAATTGATCTAGTTGGCTTCCAACGCTTTGCTCATAGGCACTAAAACCAGTATGCCTTAACATCAAGTAATAAGTTGAACTCCAGGCAGCTACTTGATGTTGAACTGAGACCCTACAAATTGCTTCTAATTTCCTTTCCTCTTCCAAAAATGGTTGCAAAGTAATCTCAGGGAACTGTGGCATTTTAACTTTAAGTTCAGGGATCTCCTTGGTCAATTGGATCCACAGCCAACCTAGTCAGGATAAAAGGCCCCTTGGCTTCAGTTGAGCATCTCAGTCATAAGAAGAGCCTCGCAAAGAGTTACATCCTAGGGTTATGGTCTGGAACGTGTAATTGGGGGTCTATGACTTCTGTGTTTAAATTCTACTTTTAATTTAACTATTAAGCATTCCCGTTAATTTATTGTGTTCTAGACAAACCCTTCAGTAAACAGAATGATGTTCTTTCCCCATTCTCTCCTTTCATCCTATTTTTCATTTCAATTTTGAAACAGACTGTCAGCAGAGGTCTGCTGGTGAGGGAAGACTCACTCAATATGGCACCTCCAGATAATATAGAATAATAATAAAAAATAGTCTAAAATCTGTGCTTAGTGTTCAATTTTTTCTCTCAATCCAGAGCTGCTATAAAATTGGGGGAAAGTGAGTAATAGATTTGAGAGTCATCAGAAATATAAATTATAGCCAGACGTTTCCTATCAGCTCTCCATGCAGTTAATGATAAACAGTCAATGGGATATATGCACCTCTAGCATTTTTTTATAATGAATCTATTGCTTCCATGACAGCTTCATATCAAACATTATGCTTTGGAATTTATAACTCTTGGTACTGTATTAAGAGATGGTGCAGATAGTCTGTCATCTTCCATTTCTGTTACTCTTCCACATGGAAAATGGATCAAATTATTTTAACCCAGCATCCGTGTTTATTGATGAAGCCAAATAAGAATGCATTTCGTGGGTGAAGGTGGATGAGTCTCAAAAGCACTCCTTCATCTGGAAGCAAGGAATACTTTGCATGATCAAGTCATTTACTGTGTTTGCTGTAACAAATACATTAATTGCAAACATCTGGTAATTAACTGATGGTGAAGATGGCGCGGAATCCTAAGTATTAAGTCAAATCTTTATTATGGTCTTATATCAGCATAGTTTACAGGATCTGACTTTCCCATCAAAACCAAATGGCTGTCTAGTCTCTTCTTAAAAACTTTCCAGTGTTGAAGCATTCACAACTTCTGGAGGCAGGTTGTTCCACTGATCAATTGTTCTATCAGGAAATTTCTCCTTAGTTCTAGGTTGCTTCTCTCTTTGGTTAGTTTCCATCTGTTGCTTCTTGTCCTGCCTTCAGGGGCTTTGGAGAAGAGCTTGACTGCCTCTTCTTTGGGGCAGCCCCTGAGATATGGGAACGCTGCTATCATGTCACCCGCTAGTCCTTCTCTTCATTAAACTAGACATACTCAATTCCAGCAACTGTTCTTCCTATGTTTTAGCCTCCAGCCCCCTGATCGTCTGCACTCCCTCTAAAAGACCAAGTTGGATTGAACATTTAGGTAATAGTTGAGCAGGATTGTCATGATTATAGACCATTCCATGGGACATTTTTGTCTATGATGGGTGGATAAATCCACCTTTCTCCACATATCAGGAATTTTTGTTTCATAATTTCTGTCCCATTCAGAAGCTTCATCAACTTCTCTGCAGTGCTTCTTCTCTTCAAGACTGAACTTCTCTTACTTGAATCATCTGGCTTGAACTCTTGCCAAAAAGAGCCTTGGTGGAGCAGTGGGCTGATGCCTCCTTAAGTAACACCAGCTGCCTGCAATTAGTGCAGGTTCGAGTCCCACCAGGCTCAAGGTTGACTCAGCCTTCCATCCTTCCCAGGTAGGTAAAATGAGGACCCAGATTGTTGGGGGCAATTAAGCTGACTTTGTAATAATGCCGCTTGGGGGGGGGGGGCGAAAGCCCTAACAAGCAGGCATATACATAGAATGAAGGCTACTGCTAAGCTTGTAAGCCGCCCTGAGTCTTCGGAGAAGGGCGGGATATAAATGTAATAAAAATAAAAATAAATAAAATAAAATAAAAAGGGCAGTGCTTTTTTTGTAAAAGAAAAAGGTGCCGGAACTCACACATGTCATACAACCCACCTTGCCTACCCTACAAGGTTCCATCCAAAAAAGGTGCCGGAACTCCGTTCTCAGCGTTCTATGACAAAAAAAGCCCTGAAAAAGGGTAACCCGGTTTCAATTTTATTCGTTTATTTTTGACAACTAAAGTGTTCCAAAAGAGAAAAAACAAACAAACAAGGCAAACATCAATTGTTCAGATAACAGCAGACGAACGTCATTACTTGGAGGAAATCCAAAACACGAGCTGGGTATCTTCCAAGCAATCTAATACAGGACCCCAAAAATATATATGTCAAAACTGTCCAGCATTATTACTTTACTATTAAATTTGGGGGGGGGGGTATAAATGATATATTTAGCAATATACATGGACTCCTTCCTGCTGAATACAGTAGGAAGTCCCTTGCAAGGATTTTGCTACAAACGATACTTTGAATGTATCTTACCGGTTGACATCAAATCATTTCTTCTTGATGGCAATTCAACATCAGACAGATTCACCGCTTGTTTGAATTTCTACAATTGATAATTTATGCTACTCAGTCAGCCGTTTGTAATGACCTTCACTGTGTTAGTACTCCTTTACTCATTCCATTGTATGTGTGGACCTCACACATGCTTCGTATTAATTCATATCCTTGGTAACCTTTGCAAGAGATTTCCCTGTGGAGATTTCCTCCATCAGTACTGCTGAAAACTCAACCATTGCCATCATCTTCAAAAATAAAGTAAAATAAAATAAAATAAAATGTAATTAGCCATGAATAATGGTTTCTTCCTGACACCTTTCTGCTTTACAGTGAATTGTTTTTCTTTTTTTCGTTTAAAGTGGATCTATTAATTGTGGAAGCAGTAAGAAGCTTATCTACATTTATTTCCTGATTTCTTATTCTGGCGTGGAGTGGTGACTAAGTATAGTGGATTATTTTGGTTTTTTTTCCTTGTTGAGGGTGTTTGCATATTACCCTACACACACACACACAGACACACACACACACACAAACAAACATACATATATAAATCTCCATCTCTCTCTCTCTCTTTCCTATCTCTATCACATCTGTATCAGTCTGTCCATATATTTATTGCATTTCTCAGCTCTTTCTCATAAGTGATTTTTTGTATGGTACATTATATTAAAAAAGTTTTTTTAGCACTTTCTTGGGAGAAAAAATGCTTTTTTTTCTGAGGGTCTACTACTTCCAGTTTAGTAAGTTATGAGACTGAATAAAGATTAAATTGGCCCCAACCCTGCTGGCCTTTGCAAAGCGTTGAAGACCTGGATGTGCTCCAGAGGTCTTCAGAAGTTAAGTGTCCTGTTGTTGTTGTGCGACGGATGGTTTCGAGTTTATCCTCACAATTCTGCCTTTTGTAGTTTCTTTATCTTTCAGTGATGTTGTTGTTTTTAATGTGCTGCGAGCTTCCCAGAGTCATACCTGTAAAATGAGTGGGCCTATACATTGAATCCATCAATCAATTGATATTGATGAATCAATCAGAATATGTTCTTAAAGTAAACCTCAAATCCTTCTCCCAACCAGGGGGAAAAATGCATCTGTTTGTTCTGGAAAGAAGAAGAAGAAGAAGAAGAAGAAGAAGAAGAAGAAGAAGAAGAAGAAGAAGAAGAAGAAGAAGAAGAAGAAGAAGAAGAAGAAGAAGAAGAAGAAGAAGAAGAAGAAGAAGAAGAAGAAGAAGAAGAAGAAGAAGAAGAAGAAGAAGAAGAGGAGGAGGAGGAGGAGGAGGAGGAGGAGGAGGAGGAGGAGGAGGAGGAGGAGGAGGAGGAGGAGAATGACTACTATGGGGTCCTTGGTACTCTCTGAGCTTGTTGTTGTGCTCTCTGAGCTTCGTTGTTTTCTTTCATACGTTTCATGCCCCAACTAGGTAACATCATCAGTGCTAGAAGAGAGTGGGGGTTGTGGAGAGGAGGAGGAGGTGGAGGAGGAGGAGGAGGAGGAGGAGAATGACTACTATGGGGTCCTTGGTACTCTCTGAGCTTGTTGTTTTCTTGCAGACGTTTCATGCCCCAACTAGGTAACATCATCAGTGCTAGAAGGGAGTGGGGGGTGTGGTGAGGAGGAGGATGAGGAGGAGGAGGAGAAATGCTTGGTTCTTGGTGCTCTCTGAGCTTGTTGTTTTCTTGCAGACATTTCATTACCCAAACTAGGTAACATTATCAGGCCTAGTCTGATGAAGACTCGATATTTGTGGATGGGGAACTGCTGTTTCATGAAACAAATGAAATAATAACTTTTTAACTGCCTTCTGTTTCCAGGAAAGCTCCATGTTCTCCTCCCTGGTTGAGATTCTTGATTAGCTTCCTTCATCAGAATAGGCTGGGAAATTGAAATGAACAAACCTGGATGCAGAACTCTCTGCACATCAGCATCGGGGGATTTGAATGCAATGAGAGTTGCCTACAGCGGGGGATTTTTTTATTTTATTTTTATTTTATTGGTAGAAGAGAAAAATATTACATTTAGCTGAGCGAAGAAGACCAGATTTCTGTTACTCTCAGCAAATGAGCTCTAATCAACTGGCTGTGTTCATCGATCAGCTTGATTGGCTAACCGTCCCTTTCAGCTCGGCAGATTGATAAACCTGAAATTGAGGCTTACAGCATCCTTGGTCTCTGAACAGCTCTGAAAACAGATCCATCCCTTTAGATCTAGTCCTGAGGTAGGCAACCTTGGCTCTTTTATGACTCGTGGACTTCAACTCCCAGAATTCCCGAGCCAGCCACGCAGAGGGGAAAGGGAGAGGTTTCCATGCTGAGCCATGCTGGCTCAGGAATTCTGGGAGTTGAAGTCCACCAGTCATGTGGGGGCCATAGTTCCCTCATGCTGGCTCAGGAATTCTGGGAGTTGAAGTCCACGAGTCATAAAGCGGCCTAAACCTAGGCCAGGAGTAGGCAACCTTGGCTCTTTTATGACTCGTGGACTTCAACTCCCAGAATTCCTGTGTATTTTTTTTACACTTAGCCTCACAATTGCCCCAGCATTACTCAGGAATTTAAAAGAGCCAAATGAAACTCCTGAGCCGAGGTTTCAGCAAGCAAACAACTTTTATTTTGATCAAAATAGAGTCGGGTGGCCACATCTCTCTTCATGGCTGGTAGAGAGATGGAGGCAACAACCAGGAAAGATGCCTTCCACCTTTTATACCCCTTCAGAACAAAGAGATCTGGTCTTGGTACTAGGAACCAAAAGGTATAGAAAAATAATTCCTACATGATGACTCATACACAACAACCCAGGCTCCACCATAACTCCTTTTTTCCCCTCCCCTTACCATGATTTTTTTTTTCATGTAAGCAATTACCTGTACCTAAAGTATGAAACATTTGCTTTTATATAACTAATTCCCCAATATAAAGCACCTACAAAGCTGCTTGCACATAAACAAAGATGATTACAAAGTATCACTACTAATATCAATATTGCTAACATCCACCTTGAGCATAATAAAATCCCTTCACCTGAGCCAGCATGGCTCAGCTTGGAAACCTCCCCCTTTCCCCTCAGCATGGCTGGCTCAGGAATTCTGGGAGTTGAAGTCCACGAGTCATAAAGCGGCCTAGGCCAGGGGCAGGCAACCTTGGCTCTTTTATGACTCGTGGACTTCAACTTCCAGAATTCCTGAGCCAGCCTGGCTCAGCTTGGCAACCTCTCCCTTTCCCCTCAGCATGGCTGCCTCAGGAATTCTGGGAGTTGAAGTCCGCGAGTCATAAAAGAGCCAAGGTTGTCCACCCCTGATCTAGTCAATATTGATAGGTTGGATTCAGATGGAGTGGGCCACAGGAAGATCCTTTTCTGCACTAGTGACTTAACCACATTTTCATCATGTCACCCAGAATCAGAATCAGAATCAGAATAGAGCTGGAAGGGACCCTGGAGGTCTTCTAGTCCAGCCCCCTGCCCAAGCAGGAGACCCTATACCATTTCAGACAAGTGACTATCCAGTCGCTTCTTAAAAGGGATGAAGCACCCACAACTTCGGGTGGCAAGCTGTTCCACTGGTTAATTGTCCTCACTGTCAGGAAGTTTCTCCTTAATTCCAGGTTGCTTTCCTCCCTGATTAATTTCCATCCATTGTTTCTTGCCCTGCCTTCAGGTGCTTTGGAAAATAAGTTGACCCCCCTCCTCCTTATGGCAGCCTCTCAAATACTGGAACAGTGTCTCCCCCCCCAAGTCCTTCTTTCCTCTAGAGCAGGGGTAGGCAACCTCGGCTCTTTTATGACTCATGGACTTCAACTCCCAGAATTCCTGAGCCAGCCATGCTGGCTCAGGAATTCTGGGAGTTGAAGTCCATGAGTCATAAAAGAGCCGAGGTTGCCTACCCCTGCTCTAGACTAACCAAACCCAAATCCTTCAACCATTCTTCCTATGTTTTACTCTCTGGGGCTTGGATCATCTTAGTTACTCTTTTCTGCACTTTTTCCAAACTCTCAACATCTTTTTGTTGTAATGGGGTGACCAAAACTGGATGGTGTATTCCAGGCGTAGCCTTACTAAGGCTTTACAAAACAGTACTAATACTTCATGTGATTTTGATTCTGTGCCTCTGTTTATACAACCCAGGATTGTATTAGCTCTTTTGGCTGCTGCCAGACACGGCTGGCTCATGTTTAAGTGATGGTTTAAGCTCATACTAAAATGATTTACAGAGTTTTGGCACTACAAATGACGTAAAGATGCTAAAAGCTGCTAGTGTAGAAATCAACTCTGGTGACCTGAGATCTTTCTTGCTAGTTTCAAGCTGGTTTCATATTTTCATAGGCTTAAGGGTATGTTCTGGATGCATCTGTACCACATTTGACAGCAAGAATCTATTTCCTTTAAATGCATATCATACGTTTGTGGATTTCAAGCTAATAGGAATGAAAAGAATTGTGAAGAGATGCTGGCAGTGAAGAGGAGTCTTCTCCAGATCCGATGACTGCATGAATTCAAAGGAATTCATTAAACAGCATGAAGTCAGAATTAATTTACAGCAATTGGTGTGTTTTTTTTGTAAATAGCTTTGAATCAAGCATTTCCTCTTATTTTGTGCCAGCCTATTGAGCAAAGAAAACATCTTCCTTGACAATCTAGAGAAGGCCACTTCAAAATACTCGGAAGAGCTGTTGTTTCATATTGTACATAGAATCTATGCATATTTATGCCCTACGAGCTGGAAAGTGTGGAAACGGTAACATCAGCCAACCGCGTGCAGCAGCAGCCGAAAAAGCGAATACAGTCCTGAGTTGTATAAATAGAGGCATAGAATCAAAATCACGTGAAGTGTTAGTACCACTCTATAAAACCTTAAGGGACGTGGTGGCTCAGTGGGTTAGGACGCTGAGCTTGTCGATCAGAAGGTCGGCAGTTTGGCGGGTCGAATCCTGAGTGCCGCGTAGCAGAGTGAGCGCCCGTTACTCATCCCAGCTTCTGCCAACCTAGCAGTTCGAAAGCACATAAAAATGCAAGTAGAAAAATAGGGACCACTACGGTGGGAAGGTAACAGCATTCCGTGCACCTTTGGCATCTAGTCATGATGGCCACATGACCACGGAGACGTCCTCGGACAAGCGCTGGCTCTTCGGCTTTGAAACGGAGATGAGCACCGGCCCCTAGAGTTGGAAACGACTAGCACACATGTGAAGGGGAAACTTTACCTTTACTTATAAAACCTTAGTAAGGTTGGAATACTTGGAATACAGCATCCAGTTTGGGTCGCCACATTAGAAAAAAGACATTGAAACTTTGGAAAAAGTGCAGAGAAGAGCAACTAGGATGAAACATACAAAGATCGGTTGCAGGAACTGGGTATGGCCAGTCTAGAGAAGAGAAGGACTGTTGTGATTCAGGGTCAGCCTGTGGGTTCGGCAGTTGGGTCGGATGACTCAGAGGAGGAGGAGGGGGGTGTTGAAGAGCTTGCTGATGATGGCCTTGAGGATCCGCAGAGCCCTCAGCCAGGCCCCTCCCACCTGGTCACAACGGAGACCTAGCTGTGTGAGCCTGACAGCGTGGATGAAGATGACCCACAGCTGGCCCTGTTCAAGGATGCCCGACACAGGAGGCAGTCAATCAGGAGTAAACAGAGGAAGGCAATGGGGCACCTCAGAAGGAGGCAGAGAGAGGCCACGCCCTGAACTGTTTAAAAGGGGAAAGTGTGGGAGGGCTGGTTTGCTGAAGGCAACCGTTTGAATAGCTCCTGTTTCATGGTTCGTGTTTTTGTTTCGCTCTGTTTGCTCTGTTTTATGTTAATAAATTTGGCAGGCTTAGTTCCAGCCTCTTGCCTTTTTGTAAAGGGGTTGTCCCTGCTTTTGCTGCAGGGCCGGTAGCAGGCTGGTACAGAACAAGGACTAAGGGGTGACATGATAGCAGTCTTCCAGTATTTGAGGGGCTGCCACAAAGAGGAGGAGGGGGGTCAACTTATTTTCCAAAGCACCAGAAGACAGGAGAATGGTTGGAAACTTATCAAGGAGAGAAGCAACCTGGAATTAAGGAGAAACTTCCTGACAGTGAGGACAATTAACCAGTGGAATGACTTGCTCTAGAAGTTGTGGGTGTTTCATCACTGGAGGCTTTTAAGAAGAGACTGGACGGGCATTTGTATAGGTTCTCCTGCTTGAGCAGGGGGTTAGACTAGAAGACCTCTAAGGTCCCTTCCAACTCTATTCTGGTTGATTGATTGATGTAACACGTAAGGAATGGATAATGAAATTTTGTATAGATTATCAAAGCTCCATATTACAACATTATTATTTACCCTCTCAAACGTCCCTTTTGCTTTAGATCTAATCTTCCATTTTTTAATTGTGCCAAACCAGAAAAAAAAAATCATGCCTGTATATTGCAAATCAGCACCGAAGGCAAGTAATTCTGTTAGTTCAAGCCTAAAGAGTTATCTTCCTTTAAACCTCTGCTATGATAGCTGTATTTCCCAACCTCCCTTTTATTTACTCTCTTTCAAGCTGGCACATAAGAAAAATTATTTTCTGCACCACTCGCGCTTGCCAGAACTTAATGGGAAAAATCCTAGTCAGTTTTACTATCGTGTTTTGTCACAGTTGTAAGCAATAATTTTGTTTCCAAGTGCTGTCTGATAGCTCTCTCTCTCTCTCTCTCTCTCTTTTGCAGAAGAGATTCCCGATGATGTGGAAATTAGGAAAAACTCAACTCATATAATAATAATAATAAGTTGGAAGGGACCTTGGAGGTCATCTAGTCCAACCCCCTGCTCAGGCAGGAAACCCTATACCATTTCAGGCAAATGGCTGTCCAGTCTCTTCTTAAAAACTTCCAGTGTTGGAGCATTCACCACTTCTGGAGGCAGGTTGTTCCACTGGTTAATTGTTCTAACTGTCAGGAAGTTTCTCCTTAGTTCTAGGTTGCTTCTCTCCTTGACTAGTTTCCATCCATTGCTTCTTGTCCTGCTTTCAGGTGCTTTGGAGAATAGCTTGACTCCCTCTTCTTTGGGGCAGCCCCTGAGATACTGGAACACTGCTATCATGTCACCCCTCACCCTTCTCTTTGTTAAACTACACATACCCAATTCCAGCAACCGTTCAGCAGAAAGATAGCTTGAACAGTGAGCTTGACTAGAAGATCTCCAAGGTCCCTTTCAGCTCTATTCTATACTAGTAACATTAGTAACACAAACATGGAAGGCTACTTTGATTCCCACAATGGACGAATGGCTGCAAAAGTTGATAGAGTTAGCAGAGATGACTAAACTGACTGCGCTGATTAAAGAAAAGCACACAATTATTATTATCATTTTTCCCCCTCTTTGTTAGCCTTGGGCTAGGCTGAAACAGGAAATAAGATTTGTCCCGTGTCTGGGACTAAGCAAGTGTATTCTGAATGTTTAACAAACATTTAACAAGTATCTCCCTTGCTTCTCAGCTAACAAAGAGAGAGAGAGAGCCTGTGGCCTAGGGGTTAAAACAACTGCTTAAGACGCAGTCGGCCCAGGTTCGAATCTCAGAAGGGTATGGCTGACTGATGAGAACAAATAAGTTTGAAATGATCATATCGGTCTCCCTTTATTCTTTGTTAGCAAGCGAAAAAATTTACACACACACACACACACACACACACACACACACACACACACATATATTGCAGCAAAGTTTCTTCCAGGAAGGAACTTCATAACTCGTGTTTGTAAAAGGATTTTCAAAGATGCCATTTTGAGCTATGTGTCTTTACTCAGTGAGGGGGTTTAATGGAGAAATAACTGAATGGCAGTTCAGAGTTTGTGAAGCTGATATAAAATACGCATCTAACTTCTCTTTTGTTAAGCCCCTTCTTATCACAGCTGACAAATACATTGCAATCGCTGTGTTTTTGTGAACACATACTCATCTTTTACCTATTCATCTCCCCCACCACCACCACTCAATGCTGAGGACAGACACACTTGCTTCACATAGGTAAAATATTTCAACAAATGGAAACGATGCAATTTCCCAGTTGATTTTTAGGGTTAGGGTTAGGGTTATAAGAATGGACGATTTCTGATCCAGAGAATTATGCTTTCAAATATGTTGTGACAAAGGTGCTTTTTCATGAGGCAACTGGACTTTCTCTGTTTTTCCTTGAAAGTGTTTTGCTTCTCCTCTAAGAAGCTTCCTCAGCTCTGACTGAATGATGAAGAATGGAAACGTTTATATTTCTTGCAGTCATCTGGTCGTTTGTACTCCCTCTGAGATTTGTTGAGGCCGCTTGGAGGCTTATCTGTGCCCCCAGGACCACCTGAATAGTGCAAATGGGTGTGGAACTTCTTGGAACTGCTGAAAGGACTGTGTTGTAAACAGGAGATAAGTGGTGTTGTATTTCCCCCACCCATCTCTTTTGAGAGAGGGCTGTTCACTCTTAATGTAAATGGACTCCTTGACCCCTCTTTCAAACCAGCGGTCCTCTCTGCCCAGAATGTGGACTTTGCTGTCTTCAAAAGAATGACCTTTGTCTTTCAAAAATGGACTGCCGAATCTTTCTCCTGATGGGTGTGCTCCCTTATGTTGTGCCATGCATTTGTGAAGTGGTTGTTTTGTTTCTCCAGGGTACAGATCCACACACCTCTGAAGGTCTTCAAGGAAAAACACATAAATTCAAGTTGCCTCTTGAAAAAGCACCTTTGGGACAACCATGACCTGGAGGACGGAGAATCTCCACAGACACTTTCCAATATGTTATCACATGTTACATGTGTTACAAAAAGAGCAAGCTGACGTTTTGAGGGAGAAAAATCACTGTACTGGTAGGGTTTTCTCTTTCGAACCGCGAAACCAGATTTGTAATATTTGTTTTCTATTTCTCCGGAAGAAAGGAGGACTCAGATAATTCATGACAAGGGGGGAGGGGGCTGGTCAGCCTGTGTTTTTTTTAAAAAAAATATTATTATTTCTGTGCCAGGGACTGTAGGATGGGAGTAACAGTGCAACATTTTTATTTTAAAATTTGCATCCCTTCCCAGCGGTGCAGATCTGCACGCATTTACTATCCTTCTTGAAAGGAAGAGCAGGACAGGACAGCCAGCAGGCGTCCACTTCTGTTGCGATTTGAACTGAAATTTTGTTGTTGTTAGTTGCGAAGTCGTGTCCGACCCATCGCGACCCTATGGACAACGTTCCTCCAGGCTTTCCTGTCCTCTACCATCTTCTGGAGCCCATTTAGGCTCACACCTACTGCTTCAGTGACTCCATCCAGCCACCTCATTCTCTGTCGTCCCCTTCTTCTATTGCCCTCCACCTTTCCCAGCATTTGGCTCTTCTCCAGTGAGTCCTTTCGGCTTTGGCCCAGTCGCTTCATTCTTTCTGGCGCTACTAGTACTAGCCCTCTGCTCTTCCCCAGTAGCATATTGGATGCCTTCCGACCTGAGAGGCTCATCTTCCAGAGTCATAGCGTTTTGCCTTTTGGTACTGTCCATGGGGTTTTCATGGCAAAGATACTGGAGTGGGTTGCCATTTCCTTCTCCAGTGGATCACGTTTTGTCAGAACTCTCTGCTATGACCTGTCCGTCTTGGGTGGCCCTGCACGGCATAGCTCATAGCTTCATTGAATTACGCAAGCCCCTTCGCCACGACAAGGCAGTAATCCATGAAGGGGTGAAGTGAAATACAAAACTGAAAAATAGAATAGAATAGAGCTGGAAGGGACCTTGGTGGTCTTCTACTCCAGCTCCCTGCAAAAGCAGGACAACCTATACCATCACAGACAGTCCTCACCGTTAGGAAGTTTCTCTTAATTCCAGGTTGCTTCTCTCTTTGATCAGTTTCCAACTGTCGTTTCTTGTCCTGCCCTCTGGTGGTTTGGAGAATAATTTGACCTCCTCTTCTTTGTGGCAGCCCCTCAAATACTGGAATACTGCTATCATCGCCCCTGTTTCTTCTTTTCTTCAGACTAGCCAAACCCAAGTCCTGCAGTCGTTCTTCACATGTTTTAGTCTCCAGGCCTTTGATCATTTTAGTTCTTCTTTGAACTTTTTCCAAAGTCTCAACATCTTTTTTTGTGAAATGGTAATCAAAATTGGCTGCAGTATTCCAGGTGTGGCATTACTAGGGTTTTATAAAGCGGTACTAATACTTCTTGTGATCTTGATTCTATGCCTCTGTTTATACAACTCTGTTTATACAAAAAAGCACATGACCTTTTGAACTCTATGCTTCTCCAGGGATCACAACTCACTGTCCTGGCTGGCCCTTCATCACACTACAAATGAAAGCTGTAGGGTGTGGTGCGCATGCACGCATATTTATTTTGAAAAAAAATTGGATTTTGCTGCTGTGCTCAAAAGTGTCCCTGTGCTTTCTCATATGTCGTTAAAGTGTGAGTGCAAAATATAAAATGAATATCTCTTGCATGAAGAAGAACGTGTTGTTGTTAGCTGCGAAGTCATGTCCGACCCATCGCGACCCCATGGACCACATTCCTCCAGGCGTTCCTGTCCTCTACCATCTTCTGGAGTCCATTTAAGTTCACGCCTTCTGCTTCAGTGACTCCATCCAGCCACCTCATTCTCTGTCGTCCCCTTCTTCTCTTGCCCTCAACCTTTCCCAGCATTAGGCTCTTCTCCAGTGAGTCCTTCCTTCTCATTAGGTGGCCAAAGGATTTGAGTTTTAGCTTCAGGATCTGGCCTTCTAAAGAGCAGTCTGGGTTGATCTCCTCTAGGACTGACCTGTTTGATCGCCTTGCAGACCAAGGGACTCGCAGGAGTCTTCTCCAGCACCATAGTTCAAAGGCCTCAATTCTTTGGCGCTCAGCCTTTTTTATGGTCCAACTTTCACTGCCATACATTGCAACTGGGAAGACCATAGCCTTGACTATACGCACTTTTGTTGGCAGGGTGATGTCTCTGCTTTTTAGTGTGCTGTCTAGATTTGCCATGGCTTTCTTCCCGAGGAGCAAGCGTCTTTTAATTTCTTGGCTGCAGTCCCCATCTGCAGTGATCTTGGAGCCCAGGAAAATAAAATCTGTCACTACCTCCATTTCTTCCCCATCTGCTTGCCAGGAATTGAGAGGGTCGGATGCCGTGATCTTGTAGAACATACAATAACAGAGTTGGAAGGGACCTTGGAGATCATCTAATCCAACCCCTTGCTCAAGCAGGGGACCCTCTATTGTTTCAAACCGGTGGCTGTCCAGTTTCTTCCTAAAGATCTTCAGCGATGGGGCACTACATCTTTCGAAGATAAGGTATTCCACTGATTAATTGTTCTCACTTATAGGACGTTTCTCCTTAGTTCTTGGTTGCTTCTCTCCTTGATTGGTTCCATCTGTTGCTTCTTGTATTCCAGTGCTTTGGAAAATAGTTTGACCCCCCCCTCTTCTTTGTGGCAGCCCCTCAAATATTGGAACACTGCTATCACGTCGCCCCTGGTCCTTGTTTTCACTAGATTAGATATATCCAGTTCTTGCCATCGTTAAAACCTAATTTGTTCTGTGTTTTTTTTTAAGGAAGAAAGAAGGAAAAAAAAAATCAGCATGCTCAACCCCTCAGATAATGGTGTTCCACTTACGCTCTACGGAAGCCTAATTTTAGACTGGGTGTTGTCAAGGAATCGCCTAGGAAATATATGGATTCCTTTCAACTCCATAAAGGTTTCTGAATGACAACTTCCCTAGCAAGACAATTTAATTTGAGCAACCCATTACCTGGGAAGGTTGAGTGGAGATAGGCCATTTGGTTCTGTGTACCAACAAAAGAATTAGAAAGGAACCACAGGTACTAATGCCGTGGACCATGAAAATGTGATTACAAAGGAGTAAATTGATAGATGAAAATGACTAATGCAATCCTCACGTTCACGGTGGTGGGGACTGAAAAACGGCTTGTCTGCTAAGCGTGCTCCAAGAACGATCAGAGCGGATGTGGCATTTAATAATGAGGAGATAATAAATTAATAAACCTAGTGTCCTACCGTGCTTTACTCCGAGCTCTTCACGAACATTAATTAATTTCCCCCATTAAGCAGTTAGGCAGATAAATGCCCAGCAAGTATTCCACTCAAGTTCCTCCCCCGCACCTGCAAAAAATAAAATAAAATTCAAAACAAAACAAAAGGCAATATGGCAAACAAAGAATTAAGAGGGATTTGTGTTTTTTTTTGAATGGAGATAAATAGTAACTGCAGGAAGAATGGCATAGTTGTGACATGCTTTCTCCTTTCTTTCTTCATTTTATTTTCCTTTTCCCCCCCACCCCCCGTGTATCTTGTATCTGCTCTCCATTCTTTCTCTAAGTTTAGTTTCCACTAGTCTTTACTGTTATAGTCAAAATTCTCACTCACGCACATGCATACCTACACACCTACACACACACATGCAAAAATAGCAACATCCTAATAGTCTGATAGCATCTAAATGTGATATACTGTATGTGTGTGCGTATAAATATGTCGATCAGATGGTCGGCAGTTTGGCGGGTCGAATCCCGAGTGCCGCGTAGCAGAGTGAGCGCCTGTTACTCGTCCCAGCTTCTGCCAACCTAGCAGTTCGAAAGCACGTAAAAATGCAAGTAGAAAAATAGGGACCGCTACGGTGGGAAGGTCACAGCGTTCCGTGCGCCTTTGACCACATGACCATGGAGACGTCCTCGGACAAGCGCTGGCTCTTCGGCTTTGAAACGGAGATGAGCACCGACCCCTAGAGTCAGAAACGACTAGCACGCATGTGCGGGGGAACCTTTACCTTTTACCTATAAATATGTAAATGTGTATTTACATTATCTCTCTCTCTCTGTGTCTCATCTGTCTGTCTGTCTGTCTGTCTGTCTGTCTGTCTGTCTATCTATCTCTCTATCTATCTATCTATCTATCTATCTATCTATCTATCTATCTATCTATCTATCTATCTATCTATCTATCTATCATCTCCCTAGCTCTCTCTCTCACTGTCTCTCTATCTCTTTATCTGTCTGTCTATCTATCTCCTTACCTCTCTCTTACTGCTTCTCTGTCTGTCTGTCTCTCTATCTCTTTATCTATTTCTCTGTCTGCCTATCTGTCTATCTCCACTGATTACACTCATTGATCTGATATATTGGTTTGGAATTACTGCTATCATATTCAGCTCTATTATCTCTCATTTGCAGTTGGAACGTTAGGTGTATCTTAAATATACTGATTTGTTGTTCCTGATTCCAGAGGCAGAAAGAGATGTCCGAACAAAGCCGAAATGCACCTCATTGTCTTTCCTTCTATGTCTTTCTTCTTCTTCTTCTTTTGCTCTGATACAGCAGGGCTACAACAAATAGACTCATCTGTCATGCTGAGCCAGGCGGTATCTCTACTTTGCCTACTTTTACTTCAAAAACAAACAGGAAACATCTTCGGGATTAAAGAGCTTTTGTCTTCCATATCTCCTTCCTATTTTCATTGGTTTGAAATGTCCTTCTCTGCTTGGGAGTACACTTCACGCTCTTCATATTTCATTCCTTTGTTTGGCATTGGCATCTATGACCTTCACCGCTTTCCCCCGTGCTCTCCACTGCTGTGAAAAAGAGACTGACCCCACACACACACAACTTAACACTGCCTTTGTAAGAAAAAACACACACACAAAGAGATAGAGTCCCTGTGGTGGTGGTGGGAAACTGGTAAGGTAGCCAAACTTATCAGCACTGAAGGCAATCTGACTGCTTGAAGGAGAGCTGGTTTAGGAACTGTGCAACGGACAGCCAGGCGTTCTCTGTGCAATTACTTTGGGAGAGGAGGCAATGAAGTTGTGCCCCAAGCTTTTCCCCCTTCTCTAAAAACCAAAGAGAGCCTATCCTTTCATTACGCACAGAGCCGAGAGTCTTTCCTGCAAAGATACTAGTGTAAATTATCTTGAAAAGTCCAAGAAATACCAGCAGAACCGAAGGACGGTTGGGAATGTGATGTGTGCAAAGACAGGGAGGAAAATGTAACTGGAGGTCCTGAAATTCTCCACCAGGCTGTTTTGTGACATCTTGCCTGGAACTACCGGCCTTCTGCCACTTTCTAAGAGGGTGTTTTGTTCTGCTGCCAAAGTAACCAGAAAGTAACACCACGAGGGCTATAGAAGTTGTCAGCTCTGATGACTCTCCCAAGCCAGGCCAATAAGTAAGTCAGTGTTTAATTTCAGCCTCAGAAACTTAAGGAAATAATTGTGAGCTGTCAGTCACAGCTTCTTATCCTCAACTTCCATAACTGCAATTGCTCTATGGAAGGCCTGGGCATTTTGAAGCCCCCAGGTCACATCTGGCCTCTAGCTGCCCCACTCCAGACAGCATGAGGTCAATCAGAAATTAGAAATCAAATGTAGGTAAGTGTATGTGTATGGCATGCACACAAGACAACTGCATTACTTTTAGTTTGAAGGCAAACTGCTATTTTTTGTAATTTACAGATGTGGAATGGAATGGGATGGGATGGGATGGAAGCGGGCAGAACAAAATAGGAGTAGAGCAGAGTAGAGTAGAAAAGAAATTATGGAATGGAATAGAATAGAATGGAATGGAACGGAATAGAACAGAACAGAACAAAACTGAATAGAATAGAATAGAATAGAATAGAATAGAATAGAATAGAATAGAATAGAATAGAATAGAATAGAATAGAATAGAATAGAATAGAATAGAATAGAATAGAATAGAATAGAATAGAATAGAATAGAGAATGCAGAATAAAACAGACTAGAACAGAACAGAACAGAATAGAATAGAATAGGGAAGAGAATACAGAATAGAATAGAACAGAACAGAACAGAATAGAATAGGGAAGAGAATGCAGAATAGAATAGAATAGAATAGAATAGAATAGAATAGAATAGAATAGAATAGAATAGAATAGAATAGAATAGAATAGAATAGAATAGAATAGAATAGAATAGAAAATATGGAATGGAATGGAATAGAATAGAATAGAATATATGAAATGGAATGGAATGGAATACAACAGACTAGAACAGAACAGAACAGAACACAACAAAACAAAACAGAATAACAGAGTTGGAAGGGACCTCGGAGGGACCTTCCATGTCGATGTGTGCCTGCCTATGCATCTTGACAGCTTTATTGGTTCAGATCTCCACAACAATCTTAGTTCCTCATGTGGCCCTTTGTGAAAATTAATTGTCCCTGCTCTATGGACAACAAAATCCCCACTACCTCTGAGGTACAAAGCTTCAATCTTCAGGAAATACTATCATCACTGATGTCTTTCCAAATATATCCCCCTTAACCCAAATATGAGCTTAAAGAATGACATGTGAAACCACACTGCCTGTTAATACCATTCTGAGACCACTTCATAGCAACACCATTTGTATTCCCCAAAGCAGTTTGAAGCCCATTCTTGACTGGCATTGTTTGTATCTGGCTCACAACCCTGAGAACGTGCCAAATTGGATCCGTGCTCTGTGTTCTGTACCAGCCTGCTACTGGCCCTTTACAAGAAGGCAAGAGGCTGGAACTAAGCCTGCCAAATTTATGGATACAAAAGCAAACAGAACAAGACACGAACCATGAAACAGGAGCTATTCAAGCGGTTGCCTTCAGCAAACCAGCCCTCCCACGCATTCCCCTTTTATACAGTTCAGGGCGTGGCTTCTCTCTGCCTCCTTCCGAGGTGCCCCATTGCCTTCCTCTGTTTACTCCTGATTGACTGCCTCCTGCGTCGGGCGTCCTTGAACAGGGCCAGCTGTGGGTCATCCTCATCCACGCTGTCAGGCTCACACAGCTGGGTCTGTGTCGTGACCAGGTGGGAGGGGCCTGGCTGAGGGCTCTCATCAGCAAGCTCTCCAACCCCCTCAGCAAGCTCTTCAACACCCCCCTCCTCCTCCTCTGAATCATCCGACCCAACTGCCGAACCCACAGGCTGACCCTGAATCACAACACTCTGTTCACTTGTCCAAGAATGGCATTTGATCAAATCTGAGTCCCAAAATGAGACAAAGAGATTGTACTTTCTCCTAAGCATGGAAAGGGTGAAAAAAAAAATTGGCAATCCAGTTTATGTTTGGGATTAAAGCAAAATAGGGCAACCCACAGGGAAGGAAGGAAGGAAGGAAGGAAGGAAGGAAGGAAGGAAGGAAGGAAGGAAGGAAGGAAGGAAGGAAGGAAGGAAGGAAGGAAGGAAACAAAACAAGTTTTTGGTTAACATCTAAGCAAAACACAAAGCACCAAAACCTAAATGAACAAAGGACTAGCACATCTGAGATACTTCAATGGACCACTTAACAAAAAATCTTTTTGTTCAGGATTAAAGCATAATAGGGCAACCCACAAGGAAATGATGGGTTTATCTGGCCTCAGAAATGGAGCTTTAAGACAAATGAGTGACAATGTATGCCTAAAAAGCTAAGAGACTACTAGTCTCTTGAAAAAAAAATAACAATAAAATGTAACTGCAAAGAGCAAGCAGCAAAGAAGGTAAAGTGGAGAGAAGTCAGAAAAAGACAGTTATTATTTCATATATAAAAGCTTCAAAGGATTTAGTACTTCTGACCCTTGTGCACCACAGGTCAAGATAAAATCAATAGGGACAGCCTGAGCAGTGAGAACAAGCTCAGAATTTTTGGATTGCTTGAAGAAATGATGGTTTGCTAAAAACCAAAGTTGGTTACAAATACTTCTGAGTGATGCTACTATGACCTGTTGGATCTGTTAGATGGACACTGGTGATACTGCACAGTTTCATTCTTCTTCTTATTAGGTCCCTACTATAATGGACAATTGAAAGACTAGAGAGAGTGTGATTCGTAATTAGACACGGAATGTAACAGGTTCTTGTTGCTCAAGAAAATCAGGCATGCATCCGTGAGTCAAGAAGAAAATTAATATGCAGTGTCACTCAAGATCATTTATTCTTGGCAATTCCAAAAGGAGGAAAAATAGGAAGGGAAGGGAAGAGAAGGGAAGGGAAGGGGAGAGAAAGGAAGGTGAGAGAAGGGAAGGGAAGGTGAGAGAAGGAGAAAGGAAGGATAAGAAGGGAAGGAGAAGAGAAGGAGAAGGGAAGGAGAAAGGAAGGGAAGGGAAGGGAAGGAGAAAGGAAAGGAAGGGAAGGAGAAGGGAAGGAGAAGGGAAGGAAAGGAAAGGAAGGAAGGAAGGAAAGGACAGAAGGAAAGAAGGAAGGAAGGAAGGAAGGAAGGAAGGAGGGAGGGAGGGAAAGGAGGGAGGAAGGAAGGGAGGGAGTAAATGAACTCATGCAGAGTTGCAGTGTGGAAGGAAGGAAGGAAGGAAGGAAGGAAGGAAGGAAGGAGGGAGGGAGGGAAAGGAGGGAGGAAGGAAGGGAGGGAGGGAGTAAATGAACTCATGCAGAGTTGCAGTGTGGAAGGAAGGAAGGAAGGAAGGAAGGAAGGAAGGAAGGAAGGAAGGAAGGAAGGAAGGAAGGAAGGAAGGAAGGAAGGAAGGAAGGAAAGAAACAAGCTTTTGATTTAAGTCTAAACAAAACACAACACACCAAAACATAAATGAGCAAAGGACTAGCACATCCGAGATACTTCAATGGACCACTTTATAAACGTGAGGACTCAGTACCAGAATAGATTAATAGAAGAAATGGAAGTTTTCAAGAAATTGTGCTGTATGACAGACAATTAACACTTGGAGAGGACTTACAGTTCATAGAATGCTGAGGTTAATGGAGTTCATAGGGATCATGTAGTAGTTGAACCCTTTGGGATGTGTAGGAGAACCAATTAAACCAGGGGTCTTCAAACTCAGCCCTTTTATGACTCATGGACGTCAACTCCCAGTATTCCTTAGCTAGGCACGCTGGCTGAGGCATTCTGGGAGTTGAAGTCCACGAATCATAAAAGGGCCGAGTTTGAAGACCCCCTGAATTAAACCACCCATAAGCAGCAACGTCTTCTTAAAAAACCTCCACAGATGAAGAATCAACAACTTCCCTAGGTGAACTGTTCCACTGTTGTACAGATCTAGCCATCAGGAAGTTTACTTTATATTTACTTATATTAAGACTCTACTTAATTTAGTTAATTCATAATTAATTTAGTCTGTGACATTTGAAGCCTCTGAAAAATCTCTTCAGTGTGTTGGTGGTGGTGAAAATCTCTCACAAATGAATAAATTCTGGTTGTTTTACACTGCAGACATAAATCTCAATGTTTTATTAAAAACAACAACAACAAACCTCTGGAAAACATGCAAATAGAAGCCACCCTAGCACTAGTTAGTGTTATAGAATCTCTTGGACTTCATCCACTTTACATAACAGTAAAATTAATGAAAGTCATTCTAGTTTCTCCAGATTCTGACCTTGGTTCATTCCTTTCCCCTCACAATGCTCTTGGCTGCCCTCTTTTGTGTAATTGTGGCATCTGGGTGGAAATGGGCTTGCTCCCACTTGAATTAATCAGCCCTTAGCTCTCTTTTCCCCCCCACCCTTGCTGTTGTGTGGTCTCCTTTCATAATCTGCCTTATACCTGACAACTTAATTGCATTCTCTGAGCTGATCAAAAGGGCACTCTGGAAATGGAAGATTTGGTGTGTGACATTTCAAACGTAAGCTGGTTTGCCCCCCAACTCGAAAAATGCTTGTATTCTTCGACAACTAGACAAGACCTTGTCATATAATTGTCTTTCTTATGAACTCAGCTCAGGGAGGAAGGTGTTCAGTTTCTAAAATAAACGTATTCTGACGGGCATTAATTCCGAAAGCCAAAGGAATGTTACGCATCCTGCTTTTTTCTAAAGATGAGTCAGCTGGTCTTCCAACCCGTTTCCCTGGAGTTTATTTTCTTGGAAAGCCGATCTTCCCAGAAATATGGGACAAATTAGAATATCAAAGTGTGCACGTTGTTACAGAGTATGTGGGGCGACAAAGAATTCTTTGTCAGTGTGAGATAAAGAGTGACTGAGGTTGAACGGACTTTGATTATGCGCTCAACGGTTGGAAGAAATTGTAGCACGAACGAGAAATGACACAATTCCAATCTTGGAGTGGAATTTTTGTTTTTTTTAGAAAAGCAGATGCATAGCGCAAATGTATCAGAACATAAACTGAAATAATGATCGTTGGCATATTAAAATTAGATAGAGCAGTCTTCCATTATCTAAAGAAGAAGGTGTCAAGCTATTCTCCAGAGCATCTGAAGGCAGGACAAGAAGCAACGGATGGAAACTAACCAAGGAGAGAAGCAACCTGGAACTAAGGAGAAACTTCCTGACAGTGAGAACAATTAACCGGTGGAACAACCTGCCTCCAGAGGTTGTGGATGCTCCAACACTGGAAGTTTTTAAGAAGAGACTGGACAGCCACTTGTCTGAAGTGGTACAGGGTTTCCTGCTTGAGTAGGGGGTTGGACTAGATGACCTCCAAGGTCCCTTCCAACTCTGTTATTCTGCAATTCTGTAAACCTGTCTGGTTTATGTTGAGCAGAAATGATGCTCCTTGGTGACAACTGTTGGAAAGTTTGTTAATTAATAATCTAGACATTCAATATTGCTCCCACCACCACCACCACTGTGATGTGCTTCACATACATCATGAGTGGTTTCGGATTGAAGCACAAATTTAATGGCCCCAAATAGGTGAACAATCCTCCATCTGAAAAGTTTTAGCAAGCCCTCAGGATTGCTTCAAGTTTCTTTTTCTTTTTCCCTCAGCGTCCTTCACCGTATACTCCAAATCCAACAGAAGCCTTGAAGTGCTATAATATTTTGAATTCTCCAGGGGAAACCTGCGTTGTTTTCCCCTCACACACAGATGTTTCCATGCGACATCGTTCTTCTTGCGACAATATGTCTCTAAGCAAACTGAAGGACACTTTATTTTGTAGCTGGATTTTTCTTCTCACAGTTTATCTGCTACCCGCTAACCTCCTCTCCTGCTAGCGACCCTTCAGTTTCCTCAGGAAACTCCGATGAACTTGATGAATTTCTAGACTATCAAAAAGACTGGACAGATTACTGTTGTGCACTATTTGATGAATTTTCCATATATGGAAGAAAAAGAAAAGAAAAGAAAAGAAAAGAAAAGAAAAGAAAAGAAAAAGAAAGAAAGAAAGAAGAAAGAAAGAAAGAAGAAGGCAAAGAGGCAAGGAGAAAGGAAGGGAAGGGAAGGGGGAGGGAAGAAAGGAATGACAGAAGAAAGAAAGAAAGAAAGAAAGAAAGAAAGGAGAAGGCAAGGAGAAAGGAAAGGAAGGAGAAAGGGAGGGAAAGGGAGGGGAGGGAAGGAAGGGAGGAAGAAAGAAAAAAGAAGAAAGAAAGAAAGAAAGAAAGAAAGAAAGAAAGAAAGAAAGAAAGAAAGAAAGAAAGAAAGAAAGAAAGAAGGCGAAGGCAAGGAGAAAGGAAGGGAAGGAGAAAGGAAGCGGAGGGGAGGGGAGGGAAGGGAAGGGAGGAAGAAAGAAAAAAGAAAGAAAAAAAGAAAAAAGAAAGAAAGAAGAAGAAGGCAAGAAGAAAGGAAGGGAAGGAGAAAGGAAGGGAATAGAAGGGAAGGGGAGGGAAGTAAGGAATAACACTAAATAAATAAATAAATAAATAAATAAATAAATAAATAAATAAATAAAGAAAGAAAGAAAGAAAGAGAATGAATGAATTAAAGAGAATGAATGAATTTTTCCCTCTCCCATAAATTTGGGCAGAGTTATGGAGACAATGGAAGATGGGGGGGGGGCTGGTGTGCTATGGGGGTGTGTGAAAAGTTGGAGATGACTTAGTAACTGAAAAACAACAAAAACTTTCCCTGAGTTTATGCTTCCTAAGAACAAGGGTTCTTGAGGTTAATGACTCGAATAAGACTTGAATCAAGAAGTGCTTGGTTTGACAGCCATTGGCCTGGAATGGTCTAGGGCACAGGTCTGCAACCCGCGGCTCCAGAGCCGCATGCGGCTCTTTCAGCCGTCTCCTGAGGCTCCCAGTACTCTGCTATGTGCAGTTTTAGATGTTCCTTCTGCATTTCTCCCTCCAGTGAACACTGTGGTTATAGGCAGTTACAGCTGTATGATAATTTGAAAGTTGCTCTGGTAAAGATGTTGACAAGGACAGAAAATAATCAGTACTGCTAATTGCTTTTGAGATTCGGTTGCAAGAGATATTTCTATCTCCAAGTACCCTGTGTTGTTGTTAGTTGCGAAGTCATGTCTGACCCATTGCGACCCCATGGACAATGTTCCTCCAGGCCTACCTGTCCTCTACCATCTTCTGGAGTCCCTTTAGGCTCATGCCTACTGCTTCAGTGACTCCATCCAGCCACCTCATTCTCTGTCGTCCCATTCTTCTCTTGCCCTCCATCTTTCCCAGCATTAGGCTCTTCTCCAGTGAGTCCTTCCTTCTCATTAGGTGGCCAAAGTATTTGAGTTTTAGCTTCAGGATCTGGCCTTCTAAAGAGCAGTCAGGGTTGATCTCCTCTAGGACTGACCGGTTTGATCGCCTTGCAGCCCAAGGGACTCGCAGGAGTCTTCTCCACCACCAGAGTTCAAAGGCCTCCATTCTTTGGCGCTCAGCCTTTTTTATGGTCCAACTTTCACTGCCATACATTGCAACTGGGAAGACCATAGCCTTGACTATACACACTTTTGCTGACAGGGTGATATCTCTGCTTTTTAGTGTGCTGTCTAGATTTGCCATGGCTTTCTTCCCGAGGAGCAAGCGTCTTTTAATTTCTTGGCTACAGTCCCCATCTGCAATGATCTTGGAGCCCAGGAAAATAAAATCTGTCACTACCTCCATTTCTTCCCCATCTATTTGCCAGGAATTGAGGGGGGCGGATGCCATGATCTTGGTTTTCTTACCCCATAGGCCCTCTGAATTGAGTTCTTGAAGGTTAAAAATTGGGCTACACACAATGGTGTGTCCATAGTGGAGGGAATCGGATTGGATGGAGTAGCAAAATCAGGTTAAGATCACCTTGACATGTCTATGGAGGTTCTCAGTCCTCCAGGTCACAGTTATCCCAAATGTGGTTTTTCATGAGGCAACTGGACTTTCTTGTTGGTTAGAAGAACAAGCCCATCAGGACAAGATTCAGCTGTCCATCTGCATTTTTTAAAAAAGACAAAGGCCACGCTTTCAAAGACAGCAAAGTTCACATTTTGGACAGAGAGGACTGCTGGTTTGAAAGAAGGGGTCCAAGAGGCTGTCTAGGTCCAAATTGAACAGCCCTCTCTCAACAGAAGGGGAGGGGTATGAGACCACCCATCTCCTCTCTACAATACAGTCCTTTCAGCAGTTCCAAGAAGGCTCCACACCAATTTGCACCACTCAGTTGACCCCGAGGACACAGGTAAACCTCCAAGTGGCCTCAACAACTCTGTAGAAGAAGGCAAATGACCAGCTGTCTGCTAGGAGTATAAATCCTTCCATTCACCACCATCCAGTCAGAGTTGCTTGGGGGAGAAGCGAAACGTCTTCAAAGAAAAACAAGAAAGTCCAGTTGCTTTGTGAAAAAGCACCTTTGGGATCATCCTGACATTCAGTTTCCAAAGCTAACATAAATGGTTCAAAATTACCCTCGTGACTATCATATGGATGGAATGGATCATATGGAATCGTGACTGTTCCAAGGGCTGGAAACTAACCAAGGGCAGAAGCAACCTAAAACCTAAATCAATCAATCCACCAATGGATTAGCTTGCCTCCGGAAGGTGTGGGTGCTGGACAACCATTTGTCTGAAATGGTATAGGGTCTCCTGTTTGAGCAGGGGGCTGGACTAGAAGACCTCCAAGGTCCCTTCCAACTCTATTATTCCATGTTGAATATGTCCATCAACTTTTACTAGCTGTTTTTCCCCCCTCCTTACTGCATCTCAAACAGGGACAACAAAGGTAGGAGAATGGAGTGTTAGAGAAGAAAAGCTTGTTTCATATTTTAATAGTCCCCAAAGGGAGGTATTAGCATTAAGTTATTAATGCATTTGATCGCAATTTCCAGTGTCTCATCTCAGCAATTTACAGCAGTTATTTTTCTGTCATTAACACTGTGCAAAATGGCTCTAATTCAGCAGCGATATTCTTTTTGCAGAGATTTGCAGAGCCTTGGGCCTTGCAACCTCCTAGGTGTGCCCAAACAACTATGTTGCATTTGTAAATTAGGCCTTTAATTTTTGAAAGCAATCCTCACTCAGAGCAAGTGCCAGAATTTCGGAAAAAAAGGTTCCTGGAGAAAGTTAGAAGGCATCCTTATTAATGCCCTAATTAAGAGAGGTAAAGTGTCCTCTGAGTCGAGTTGAACTCTTGGTGACTTCGTACATATCCATAAAAAAATTTCTCAGTAGCAATTTGGAAAACCATTCTATTCTTCCAGGATTTCTTTCTTTCTTTTTTTTAAAATTGCCCTGTCTAGTTTATAGCCCAGGAATTCCCTAAACATTTCCAACCAAGTATTAGTTAGACCAGACCCTAATTAGCTTCAGAGTCCAGTCTAGAAGGCCCTCCTGCTGACACAAAAGACACAATGAACTTGTAGCCAAACTCAGCCCTTGGTGCCTTGCGAAACACATTCCTACCTTGCCCTATCTTGATTATCCAGCGGGAATCAAGTGGCTTGCCAATCTGTTGGGATCTCAACGTAGCCTACAATCCTGGGTTTTCCTGCCAGAATTCCATCTCAGTTCTTCTCTGGCTCAGATCTTCCTGAGCTTTGAATCCCACCCCCCCCCAAGGACTTTGACCAGATGCTACCAGCTGCTGAGTCTCCCAGCAGTGAGGGTTAGAATTTCAGAAAAGGAGATGATTAGATTGAATTCAGAACCCCACCCCACCCCCACCCCATCATTGGTCACCATGATGTAAGAAAGATGTTGAGACTCTAGAAAGAGTGCAGAGAAGAGCAACAAAGATGATTGGGGGACTGGAGGCTAAAACATATAAGGAACGGTTGCTGGAATTGGGTATGTCTAGTTTAATGAAGAGAAGGATGAGTGGGGACATGATAGCCAATGCTCCAGTATCTCAGGGGCTGTCCCAAAGAGGAGGGAGTCAAGCTATTCTCCAAAGCGCCAGAAGGCAGAACGAGAAGCAACAGATGGAAAATAATCAAGGAGAGAAGCAACCTGGAACCAAGGAGAAATTTCCTGACAGTGAGAACAATTAATCGGTGAAACAACCTGCCTCCAGAAGTGGTGAATGCTCCAACACTGGAAGTTTTTAAGAAGAGACTGGACAACCATTTGTCTGAAATGGTACAGGGCACAGGTCTGCAACCCGCGGCTCCGGAGCCACATGCGGCTCTTTCAGCCGTCCCCTGCGGCTCCCAGTCCTCTGCCATGTGCAGTCCCCCCCCAAAAAAAAAGTGGGACTAAAAAAGTTCAACCAATCAATTCAAATATGCAGGGTAGGGGCATATCTCGCCTTGGCTCCACTCTTCAAACCCTGTTCTGCGCATGCACGCATGTACGCGCATGTGCACACATTTTTTGCGGCTCCCAGTTTTTCCTTTTGTGAGGGAACCGGTTCCAAGTGGCTCTTTCACTGTTTCAGGTTGCTGATCCCTGGTATAGGGTTTCCTGCCTGAGCAGGGGGTTGGACTAGATGACCTCAAAGGTCCCTTCCAAGTTCTTCTTCTTCTTCTTCTTCTTCTTCTTCTTCTTCTTCTTCTTCTTCTTCTTCTTCTTCTTCTTCTTCTTCTTCTTCTTCTTCTTCTTCTTCTTCTTCTTCTTCTTCATATTATTATTATTATTATTATTATTATTATCAATAATAATAATAATAATAATAATAATAATAATAATAATAATAATAATAATAATAATAATAATAATAATAATAATAATAATAATAATAATAATAATATCATTATTATTATCCCTTATGAAGGACTTTTTTGCGCATCGTGCAATCTAAACAATACAAGTGCTTTTGCAGTGAATGCCCACCAACCTCAGTCAAGATCATTGAGAAAATTGATTGTCGGAGCTATGCCCCCCACCCAAAAAAAAAAATCTCTTGGCTGGCTGGCAGGTTGCCTGTAAAATGTAGATGGGCTAGAGAGTGAAATGGGAGGCAAGTCCCTTGGAAGTGTGTGCAGCCTTTCAAATGGACAGAAGTGAGTAGGAAATACCATAAAAGAGGATTAGTGTTGGCATCGCCATAGCAAGCGGCCCTTAATTTAAACTCAACTCAAAATTCTAATTGATGTCTGTTCCCTCAGAATTAAGCTGATTTTTCTCTTTCATTCTTATTCTTAATTCTCTCTCTTTCTCTCTCTCTCCCCTCCTCTATCATCTGTCTATATCTATCATCTCTCTCCCTCTCCCTCTCCCTCTCCCTCTCCCTCTATATCTATCTATCTATCTATCTATCTATCTATCTATCTATCTATCTATCTATCTATCTATCTATCTATCTATCTATCTATCTATCTATCTGTTTGTCCGTCCGTCCGTCCATCCATCCGTCCGTCCATCCATCCATCCATCCATCCATCCATCCATCCATCCATCCATCCATCCATCCATCCATCCATCTATCTATCTATCTATCTATCTATCTATCTATCTATCTATCTATCTATCTATCTATCTATCTATCTATCTATCTATCTTCTATCATCTATCTATCTTCTATCATCTATCTATATCATCTATCATCTATCTATTATCTATCTATCTAGTATCTATCTATCACCTTCTTTCTTTCTTTCTTTCTTTCTTTCTTTCTTTCTTTCTTTCTTTCTTTCTCTCTCTCTCTCTCTCTCTCTCTCTCTCTCTCTCTCTCTCTCTCTCTCTCTCTCTCTCTCTCTCTCTCTCTCTCTCTTTCTTTCTTTCTTTCTTTCTTTCTTTCTTTCTTTCTTTCTTTGCATCATCTACCTATCATCTATCACCCATCTATCACCTATCTATCTTCCATCATATTTTGGAACTCCCCATCTCCCTCAACGTGTGACGATACAGCCTTGAGGGAAACTTCTTCGTATTTGCCATAATTATTTATAGCTATGCAATGATGCACCAGAAACATTTTTTAAAATTACATTTTAACATTTTTGTGAGTAAACAGCAGAAATCACTTGACACTTACTTACCTTTTTAAAAAAAGAAAATACCTTCATTACTTCCCTATTAGATACTTTTTTTTAAAAAAAAAAAAAGACTTTTCTGATAAAATAAGCTCACTGTAAGCTTGCTTTTTTTTTTACTTTGATTCATTATCCTGAGGTTTTAGGTGAGATGTCTCCAGTACTATCCATAAATATAGGATTTAAAACTAAAGGAGTAATTTCCTAACGGTGAGCACAATTAACCAGTGGAATGGCTTGCCTTCAGAAGTTGTGGGTGCCCCATCACTGGAGGCTTTTAAGACTCGAACAGGCATTTGTCTGAAATGGTATAGGGTCTACTGCTTGAGCAAGGGGTTGGACTAGAAGACCTCCCAAGTCCCTTCCAACTCTGTTTTTCTATATTCTATGTTCTATAGAAGCAGATTTCTGCATAGGTACGATTGTCTCAATCAGGAACCATCGACATATAATAGTGTAGTGGATTGCAAGGATTGTAATATCTAGAGTGGATGAAAGTCTGTAATAGCAATTGTTATGTCTAAGTAAAGGTAAAGGTTCCCCCGCACATGCGTGCTAGTCGTTTCTGACTCTAGGGGCCGGTGCTCATCTCTGTTTCAAAGCCGAAGAGCCAGCGTTTGTTCGAGGATGTCTTCCATGGTCATGTGTCCGGCATGACTAGACGCCAAAGGCGCACAGAATGCTGTTACCTTCCCACTGTAGCGGTCCCTATTTCTCTACTTGCATTTTTACGTGCTTTCGTACTGCTAGGTTGGCAGAAGCTGGGACGAGTAACAGGCGCTCACTCTGCTACGCGGCACTCAGGATTCGACCCGCCAAACTGCCGACCTTCTGATCGACAAGCTCAGCGTCCTAACCCACTGAACCAAATCTGAATATTGTGCCTTTCTACATTTCACCACTCTTGCCAGATACTCCTAAAACTGTTCAAAAGCAAGATGAACGTGGTTTAACTTCAAATATCTCAGAGCTCAAATAATAAGGTGTGATCGTCACAGGTCCTTCTTCCAGGTGACTAAATTTAAATATACATATATAATCCAATCAGTGCACCACTGTGATTTAAATTACCTCTGGTCCTGAAATAAAATATCTAAACCACCTCGCTATAAATCTATGCTACATTCATTACTCGGTTTTTCATTCCACCTTATTTCCTAGAAGAGTCTTGATCCGGAGTCTCCCACCTCGACACCTTAAGCCCTTCATCTCACTGACGCTGAAAATAAAATTCTGTGATATAGGAGGACAACACACTGGGCAATCAAAACCAGTTGCCACAGAGGCTAGACAATGAAAACTGGAGCTTTTATGGAGATGGTATGGATAGCACCTGGAAGGCAAGGTGAATGATTCTTCCTGCTGGGGGAAGAATCCAGGGAAATAAATATTTTTGGGAATATTAAAAAGGCAGAATATATTTCGGCAAAGGAATGATGGAGAAGATCTTTAAAAAGGCAGAAAGTTCTCCACACACCCCTCCCCAACCAGACAACTCAGCAGAAACCAGCTTTTAGAAATGCCGATGTAATAATCCATTCAGGAAGGTTGGAGCCTTCCAGATAGAAACTGAAGAAATTAGGTAGACAAAGACCCTTAAAATCTACATACCCCACCCAAATTCTAAGGGCAGGAAACGTAATAGGATTAACCCACCACCATCAGAATACCAGAAAGGCACACTCAGACTCAGGTCAAAGTACATGACACAGGAAATACAAAGTCTCAAACAGGAACAGGAAACAACCTCAAGAGCCCCAGAAGGTATAAAAAACCCACCACTCCTTGCTACATGTGATCACCTTTTTTCCCCACAGCCATCTTTCTGTCTGACTCTTCTGTTCAATAAACTGCAACCTTCTTCCTAAAGCAGTTTCCATGTTGTTTATTCCCGGCTTGGACTGGACCCTGATGAAGATTTTTCCTTCAACGCTGCCAATGAAAAATTGGACCACTTGTAACCCCAGCAAAGCTAAAACACTGCATCAAAACTACAGATTTACTCTGGGTTCAAGTAAACCACTGAGCCACCAGAGAGAAGGATCAACCAGATCTCAAAACCCATGTTGTGGAATAGCCCAGGTCTGGAGCTAGTTTTCAGTGACTTTCCCCTGTGCAGAAATAGTTCTATCACTTCCAACTGGAGGTAAAGTCTACTGCAGATCTAAGTGCAGATACTGTATGCATCTACATTCCAACAGACAATATGCGTTGAGTTTGTTTAGGACATTCAGTTACAGAATTAGTTTTTTTAATTGCATGCTACCCCTTCTCTGACCTACAAAAGGATATGAGGTGGTGTCAATTACAGAACACTTATCCATGAAATCATGGGATCAAGGGAAAAAAAAGGAAATGTGTTTTTCTAGGAACCCTTCACATTTGTTCTTCCATCTGTCCATTTAAATTCCTGACAGTGGAGGTGCTTCAGAATCCTCTATTGGGCTCTCAATTATTAAGTGGCCTTGAGTGTTTTGGCAAAATCACCAAACTGCGACTCAGTTATTTTGGCCATGTCATGCAGGAGAATTCACTGGAGGAAGCAATTATGCTTGGAAGAGTTCGTGGTAAAAGGAAACCAAGGAACAAGCTGGCTGGACACCAACCAAAGCAAAGAAAAACTCAAGGAAGTAGTGCAAGATTGGAAGATGTGGAGAGACCTGGCCCATAGAATCACCAAGAGTCAGACATGACTGAATGGATATCATCATCATCATCATCATGTTCTATGAAGTTGGTATTGATTCTGGTCACTGTCAACATTGGTCTGTATCAACCGTGGTGACCACACTGACAAAATTGGAACCATGTTGATGTCTCTAAACCGATCTTTTAAATCTTCTAAGAGGACACTTATCACCACTGTAATGTCATGATGGTGATGATGATCATGATGATGATGATCATGATGATGACCATGATGATCATGATGATGCTCATGATGATGATGGTCATCATGCTGCTGCTGCTGCTCATGATGCTCATACTCATGATGATGCTCATGATGATGATGATGGTCATCATGCTGCTGCTGCGGATGCTCATGATGCTCATGCTCATGATGATGCTCATGATGCTCATGATGCTCATGATGATGATGATACTCATGATGATGATGGTCATCGTGCTGATGTTGTTGATGCTCATGATGATCATGCTCATGATGATGAGCATGATGAGCATGATGATGATGATGATGATGATGAGCATGATAATGATCATCATGATCATCATGATCATCATTATGATGAGCATGATCATCATCACGATCATCATGCTCATCATCACGCTCATCATAATCATCATCATGCTCATCATGCTCATCACGCTCATCATGAGCATCACCATCATCATCATCACGATTATGATAATCATGATCATATTTGAGTCTTTATACAAATGTTGCTTCCTGGGAGGATTCATTTTCTTGAGAGGACATGGAGCAAAATAGTCTCTTTATGCTGGTCTTTTCCATCCAAAAATGAAATTATAGGATATATGAGAAAAGATGCCATTGTCAACTGCAGATTGTCCCTGTCGCTTCTGAAACCCAAGTTCTCTCTTTCTTTCTTTTTGTCTGCGAAACTGGGGGGAGAATTTGATTAAAGGTTGGTAAGCCTGCCAGATGAGATGAAGTTATCGTGAAGGCTACGGGTGGCTATCAGAGCATCCTTGCTGTCATGACTCGGTGGTCTTTGTGCTATAAACAATTTAGACATTTAAATTCCCCAAATATTGATGATCTGAGAATGTTTCCAACGCTACTGGTGAAAGGGAAATAAATTAACCGAGGAACGTCAATTTAAGCTATTGAAATTGAGAGCAGAAAAGCTGCGCGACTGAAGGTTGCTGCATTTTGCAGGCTTTATATTCAGACGGCATTTTGGAGGTTTAGGCAACCCAGACGGAAATTGACATCCCCCCCCCACTCCCTATGAAAATCTGACAGTCTGGCAGCCAGGAGGATGACACAGGTTTTTCTGAATATATAGCAAATAACTCCAAGTGCCGACGGAGTGACAGTGTCACGACCAGCATAGCATTAACGAGCTCTTAGGCCATTTCCATGAGATTATACAATTCTTCCACAAGGACTCCCTTAAAACCCTAAGATTTAGCACCGTGGCTCAGTCATAAAGTAGAAAGGCTGCATTCAAAATAAAGCAACAAGGCCAGCCAACAGAGCCAACAACCTGCCACTAAAGAAAGGTATCAAAAAGAACAAGTGAAAGAGGGAAGTGCATAACAGATGCTGCTGCTTTGGCTTGTTGTTCTAGCCAGCGTGAACTAAAGAATGGCCAATTCTGACAAGAGGGGAAGAAACACGTAGATGTATCTTTTTTTTTTTAAAAAAAAACATGCTTCTGTACTCCACTTGGGGACAGAGATTTCAGCAGGGGGTGGTGAGTGTGGATGGATTTTCAGAAAGAAGCTAGCAGCCGATCTTGTGCAATAAGATAATAATAATAATAATAATAATAATAATAATAATAATAATAATAATAATAATAATAATAATAACAACAACAACAACAACAACAACAACAACAACAACAACAACAACAATAATAATAATAATAATAATAATAATAATAATAATAATAATAATAATAATAATAATAATAAAGTTGGAAGGGACCTTGGAGGTCATCTAGTCCAACCCCCTGCTCAGTCATACATAATCAGAATAACGAAGATGGAAGGGACCTAGGAGTTTTTCTAGTCCAACCTCCTGCTCAAGCAGGAAACCCTATAGCATTTCAGATAAATGATTGACCAATCTCTTCTTAACAACCTCCACTGATGAAGTGCCCACACCTTCTGGAGGCAGGTTGTTCCACTGGTTAATTGTCCTCACTGTCAGGAAATTTCTCCTTAGTTCCGGGTTGCTTCTCTCCTTGATGAGTTTCTATCCATTGCTTCTTTGTCCTGCCTTCAGGTGCTTTGGAGAATAGCTTGACTCCCTCTTCTTTGGGGCAGCCCCTGAGATATTGGAAGGCTGCTATCATGTGTCCCCTAGTCCTTCTCTTCATTAAACTAGACATGCCCAATTCCAGCAACCGTCCCTTATACGTTTTACCCTCCAGTCCCCTGATCATCTTTGTTGCTCTTCTCTGCACTCTTTCTAGAGTCTCAACTTCATTTTTACATCATGGTGGCCAAAACTCGATGCGATATTCTACATATAGTCTTATCAAAGCATTATGAAGTGGTACTAACACTTCATGTGATCTTGCTTCTATCCCTCTAATCATGTGAAATAAGATAGGAGCCCTTGTGGTGCAGTGGTTAGAATGTAGCATTGCGGGCAAATTCTGCCCACAATCTGGAGTTCAATCCTGATGGGGCTCAATGTTGACTCCACCTTCCATCCTTCCGAGGTTGGTAAAATGAGGACCCAGATTGCTGGGGGGCAAGATGCTGACTTTGTAAACCACTTAGAGAGGGCTGTAAAGCACTGTGAAGTGGTATATAAGTCTAAGTGCTATTGCTACAAATAACGTCATTATGGGATCTAGTAACTTAACTGGACTTAAAGGAAAAAAACTTATGTACTCTGTGTATTGGGTAAATCAGAAATAACAACAATGAAGGCAATTTAAAGGAAGGGACCTGTTTCTTGTTCTTTCTTTGGCTAAGCAAGTAGATATAGGGTTTTAAAAATAGCTATTTATTGCACTTGTCTTTAACAACTAATGCATATGAAAGAGTTATGCGATACCTATTCTTCAAACCAGCTGTTTGTCCAGGTTAAACCAAACAGATAACTGAAGGATATTTCAGCAACGTTAACTTATTTCTCTATGGGGAGAGTATTTTTATGCATAACATGCTCCATAAAAAGTCCCTTATTTATTTGGTTATCAAATGGAATGTGCTAATGTTTTCTTCCACCTTAAAGTTGCCTTAATTTACTTCCATTATATACTCTCTCCTCATTGCCGCTCGCTCTATTTATTAGCGACATAATCAGTCTCTTCCGCCTAGCTGGATCCTTGGCTACAAATTGTAGAGATTCTCAGGTGGAAGATAAAGCAAACTTCTTATTTTAAGAGCCTCAGGACAGTTGGCTGGTTGCAACGAGCTGATTATTCCTGCTTCGGGTGTTCAGAAACAGTTATAATTCCACTTATTGCTTGTCTTTGAAATGAAAACAGGGTAGCTTTATTCCTGAAAGGCTTCATTTCCACAGTGCAAAAGTCCAAATACCTAATAGCAACATGAATTTCATAGCAGCCAACTAGGCAGTTACCCATGATAGTTGGTTCCCTTTATTCCACAATTCCACGTCAGGAAATTTACCTTTTCTCTCTACGGTAGCTTTCCAATGTCCAATATATTTATTTATCTGAAGGTTTGTTTCTTGCTTTGCTAACCTTATTCTTAATATAATCTTCCTGCCCTATAGGAATGAAGATAACTTTCCGGGCTTCCTTGTCAAAGAAATGGCAGCATCCTTTTCACAGGATTGGTGTAACGTGTTGTCCCAATATTTATGGGCTGGAGGAGAACGGAGAAGGGAGATTGTACACCTGTTGGCAAGTTGTCCCAAAGGTGCTTTTTTTCTTTCAAAAGGCAACTGGACTTTTGTTTTCCTTGAAGACCTTTCACTTCTTTTGGGCTCATTAAGTTGAGGGGTACCTATACAGCTTTCCCCACAAGGCTTAATATTAACTGTGGGAAGAATCCAGAGAAAGAAATATTTTGGGGGAAATTAAAAAGGCAGAATATATTTCCACAAAGGAATAATGGAGAAGATCTTTTAACAAAGGCAGACACTTCTTCCCACCCCCACCCCCAGCCAGACAACTCAGCATAAACCAGCTTTTAGAAATGCAGATGTAATAATCCAGTCAGGAAGATTGGAGCCAGGAAGCTAGAAATTAGGAAGAGAAAGACACCTAAAATCTACATTCTAAGGACCCAAATTCTAAGGACAGGAGACATAATAGGATTAACCCACAGATGCCAAAGGGCACACCCAGACTCAGGTCAGAATACATGACACAGGAAATACAAAGCATCAAACAGGAACAGGAAACAACCTCAAGAGCCCCAGAGGGTATAAAAACCCACTCCCTACATGTGCTCGCTCTCTCTTTTCTTCCAGAGCCATCTTCCTGTTTGGCTCTCCTCTTCAATAAACGGCAACCTTCTTTCTAAAGCAGTCGCCATGTTGTTTATTCCCGGCTTGGACTGGACCCTGATGAAGATTTTTCCTTCTACATAACCATTAGGCTTTTGTTTGTATGTTTGTGTGTTTGTGTGTGTGTGCATAAGAGAGAGAGAGAGAGATAGACAGAGAGAGAGAGAGAGATGCTTTGATCATTTATTTTATTACACTCTCTAAAGCAGAGTTTGGAGGAGTTATAATATTAACTTTAGGAGAAAAATTGCTTCCTCCGCTCTAGCACAGGCAGTCAGAAAAGGCACCCTGAATTTATAAAAGCTGCAGAAGAGATACTTTGAATGCTGATTTTGCCAAGAGCTCACAGGCTTGTTTATGAAGTGTTGGTATGGACATGTTTTTTATGGCATCCTTAAAGATTCCACTGAAGAGTAGTTAATTCACTTTGTACCACAGTTGTGATTAATAGCATTCAGAGAAATGCAACGTTCATTACTAACTCTAGGGCGTTGGGGGAGTGAGTAAAAGGAAATGAGAATGATTGCAAATTTAAAGGCAGAAGAAAATCTCAGTGCCAAAAAAGGACCTGATATTTTTCAGTTCACTGAGTATGGTTTTTTAAAAAATATCCAAGGTAATAAGTGGTTCGTATATTTTGGACTAAAATATTTAGCCCCATTTCATAATTCATTGCCCCTTTAACTGTATACTGCCTACCAGCTTGGTGACACCAAATTGTGTTTGTCCATTGTGACTCAGGATATCCAGAGTCTGTAAGTCAGGAATCCTGAATATCATCAAATTGAAGAACATTAAATAAATGTGTGTATGTGTGGTATCCTCTTCACAAGGTGTGGGGGGGGAGGGTGGGTGAGAGAGAGAGAAGGAGGAAGAGTAAAGATGGGAGAAGCAAACAAATGATTTAATTGACTTTCCTGACATTGTAGAAAGTTGGGTCAGATTTATCCCTGTGGTCCTTTCTAAATCTTTGGCTTTAGGAGTCACATTATTACTGGGAACAAATGTTCTGTAAATATTAGGCTGAAGAAATATTTTGTGTTGAAAGATTGGATGTGTTGTGATTCAGTGTCAGCCTGTGCTCCCAGCAGCTGAGTCCGATGAATCTGAGGAGGAGGAGGAGGAGGGGTTCGGAGAGCCTTCGGTGTCGGAGGAAGGCTCTGATGCACTGCAGGACTTTCAGCCTGGCCCCTCCAATTGTGTCCCTCATGAGGCTCAGCTGTGTGAGGAGGAGGGGTCGGACTCAGAGGAGTCACAGCTGAATCTGTTCAGAGAGACTAGAAGCAGAAGGCAATGCAGCAGAGCAGAGCAGAGAAAATCTATGAGGCAACTCAGTGAAAGGAGGAGAAGGCATCGAGAAGCCTTGGGACAGATCATAAAAGGGGAAGGTGTGGGCGGGGCTGGTTGCTGAAGGCAACCGTTTGGAGACATTCAAAGAGAATCCTGGTCTGTTCTTGCTAATCTGTTTGACTCTTGTTTGTTGACTCTTGTTTGATGTTTTGAAACATTTATTGAAGAAAATATTCTGCTGCTTTTTTGTTTGAAAGACTTTATCATTTTGGAACTGTAAATAAATTTGGCTTGGTTTTTTCCCCAGCCTATTAATTTGTCAAAAGGAAAAAGCGGTTGTCCCTGTCACACAAACAGGGCTGGTCGTAGGCTAGAACAGAACAGGATGAGCCAAATTCTAGGAATGAAAAGGTCCAAAGACTAGTAGTAAAGCCTGGGATTATAAACAAGTTCCCATCATCGGTGAATATTAAAATTAACATCTTTTGTGTTCTATATAGGCTTCTGAGTTTCTTCCATGGTGGTTAATATGGGGGGTTATGACAGGCAACAGTTCTTTGATGCTTTGTGGCTGGTTGCCCACAATCATCCCTGGAAGGCAGAAGACCACCGTTGAAAAGGAATTGGTGGGTTGGCTCCCTTAATTTTCCAACTTTTCCTGACAGAACAATTAACAAAATCATGTGAAGTATTAGCACTGCTTTAGTAAGGCCTTAGTAAGGCCACGCCTGGAATACTGCATCCAGTTTTGGTCACCACATTACAAAAAAGACGTTGAGATGATACTGAACAAGGCTCAATTCTCCGTCCATTTTATCCCTTATATTTTCATTTTCTAATACCTTTGCTTCTAATATAGAGTTCTTTTGACTGAGATCCTTCACTTTTACATCCAGCTGTTGCACACATTCAGCTACAGATTCAATCATAGACAACATGTCCACCCTCATTGCTCTAAACTTCTCTTCCATCTTCTTCTCCAATTTCTCCATTGTAAAGAAGATTTAAAGCAGCTGATTTCTGAGGCTCTGGAAGGGGTATTGGGCCAGCCAGCATCTGAAATTAAGGGAAATATGGACAAAATTTTTCGTGTAAATTCATGGATTGCAAGACAGAGGAAGTTACCCAGAGATGTGGTGGTCTATTTTACAAAGAGAGTAATTAGAGATGAAGTCATTCAAGCTGCTTATGATACTAAATTGGTAGTGGCTGAGCAAGAAGTCTTGGTTTTAAAAGAGATTCCTCCGAAGATTTTAAGGAGAAGGAAAGATTTTGCATTTCTAGTACAGGAACTTAAGAAATGTGATATTAAGTTTAGATGGGAGATTCCAGTTGGATTGGTGGTGACACATGAAGGTAAAAGACATCGTCTGGTTACTGTGGCCCAGGCACGTGATTTTTATAGCAATGTGCTAAAAGCAACCCCCCTATCATTTTTGGAAGCTGTAAAGGGATACGGCGAGGGAAAGCTTCAAGATGTTGCAGATAGACAGATAGAGGACAATGGTGTTGGAGGGGATCAAGATACAGTTTCATCGGATGTTGCAGGAGGCCAGAGGATGACGCGTGCCGCCCTAAGAAGAGCGAGACGAGAGCAAGAGCAAGACCAGCAGAAAGTTATGGAATCTCCAAAGTGTACTTACAGTGAAGCTGTGGGAGGGGCGCAGTCCAAAGAAGTTTTGGGGGTCATGACAGACGTGCTCCAAAAGCTTTGGAGCGTTAAGATTGGTGATTAAATTTTTAAATTAGAATGTCAATGGATTAAATTTATCATAGAGGAGAAAGAAAGTTTTTTTTTAATATTTAACACAATTTAAGATTGATGTTATTTGCTTGTTAGAAAAGTATATTAGGGTTATGGACTAAAAGTATGTGTTGAACTAAGAATGGGTATGCAAGCTCCTAATTAACAACAAGTTGTCTTGCAGACTGCTTAAACCTTTTTTTTTACTCTTTTTATTTGAACTCAAGGATGATTTGGAACTGCGAGACATTTGGCGTGATACATGCAAGAACTATTGACAGAGAATTGAGTCTTGCTCAATATTACCAGATGCAGTTTGCTGTTAGAATCAGAGGCTTAAAAGAGAATATTAAGGAAGATCTAAAGCAGCTGATTTCTGAGGCTCTGGAAGTGGTATTGAATCAGCCAGCATCTGAAATAAAGGGAGGCATGGATAAAGTGTTTCGTGTGAATTCATGGATTGCTAGACAGAGAAAGCTGCCTAGAGATGTGGTGGTTTATTTTGCAAAGAGGGAAATTAGAGATGAAGTTATACAAGCTGCCTATGATTCTAAAGTTGTGATTGCTGATCAAGAAGTTTTGGTTCTAAAAGAAATTCCTCCAAAGATTTTAAGGAGAAGGAAGGATTTTACATTTCTTGTGCAAGAGCTCAAGCAATGAGATATAAGGTTCAGATGGGAGATCCCAGTTGGGTTGATGGTGATGCATGAAGGTAAAAGGTACCGTCTGGTTACTGTGATGCAGGCGCGTGATTTTTACAATAATGTTTTAAAAGCAACCCCATTATCACTTCTGGAAGCTGCAAAGAGATCTGGAGAAGGAGAACATCAAGAGGCTGAAGATGGACAGACAGAGGAGAACGGTGCTGGAGGAGATCAAGCTACAACTTCTTTGGATGATCCTAGAGAGCAGAGGGTGACGCGTGCTGCTTTAAAACGATCAAAAAAAATAAAAGAACAAGATCAGCAGAAGTCTATGGAACTTCCACAACGTACTTACAGCCAAGCAGTGGGAGGAGCACGGCCTAAAAAAGACAGTCCTATCAAAGCAGTGCTTCAAGAGCTTTGGGATGATATGCATGACAACTAAATTTTTAACTTGGAACGTTAATGGACTAAACTCACCACAGAAGAGGAAGAAAGTTTTTCAATATTTAAAACAATTCAAGATAGATGTTATATGTTTGCAAGAAATGCATATTAGGGTTGTGGATCAAAAGTATTAATCGAACTCAAGGTTGGGTACGCAATTTGTTGCTTCTGCAATGAATAAGAAAAATGGAGTGGTTGTTTATGTTAAAAGTGCTTTAACAGCAGACTTAATTGAAGCAGATAAGCATGGAAGATACGTTATGATAGAGCTGCTGCTAGAAGGTAAAAAGACGCTTTTAGTTGGATTATATGCTCCTAATCAACAACAAGCTGACTTTTTTAGCTTACTTCATATAAAGCTTACCCAGTTGGATTATAAATCTTTTATTTTTATGGGGGACTGGAATGGTGTTTTGGATGTACAGATGGACAAGGCTGGAGCTTTTAAGCGCGTCCCAAGTCATGCTAGACTGCCTAAATCCTTTTTTGAAATGAAGGATGACTTGGAACTGCGAGATATTTGGCGCGAGAGACATTTGCAGGAAAAGGATTATACTTTTTTTTCTGACAGACATCAATCTTTTTCTAGGATCGATTTTATTTTGTTGACTAATGATTTTTTTTAAGGACTAAGAAGGTGAAGATTTGTGCAAGAACTATTTCTGATCACAGCCCAGTTTGGCTAGAGATTGATAAGGAGAATAGAGATAGGCGCTCGTGGCGCGTAAATGAGAATTTGTTTAGAAATCAGAGAAATGTGGAAGAATGCAAACAGCGGATGAAGGATTTTTTTGAAATGAATATGAATAAGGGCACCTCTATGGACATGGTTTGGGATGCTAGTAAGGCCTATATGAGAGGGGTGTTGATATATATGAATAATAAACATAGACGTGCTGTGGAAGCTAGGAGGAAAGAACTGGAGAATGAAATAAAGGAAAAAGAAAAGGCTTTGATTTTGAATTCAGAGGATGTGAAGATTAAGGAGGCTATTAAACTGTTAAGAGGACAATTTGATAAATTAATGGCTGACCAAGTGGCAACCAATTTGCGGTTTGCCAGGCATAATACCTTTTGCAACGCCAACAAACCAGGTAGATGGTTAGCTTATAGATTGAGGAAAAAGCAAAGGGCTTCTAATATAGATAAAATTGAGCATAAAGGAAGGGTTGTGTTTCAACAGGACCTTATCAAGGATGCTTTTGTGGATTTTTATTCTAAATTATATGCTAAGGAGAAGATTAATGAAAAAGACATTAATATATATTTGGAGAATGCTAGCATCCCGGTTCTTACGCAAGTACAAAAAGAGGGGATTAATCAATTAATTACAGAAGAAGAAATTTTCACAGCAATTAAGGAATTGAAGATGGATAAAGCACCAGGTACGGATGGTTTGTCTGCGGCTTATTATAAAAATTTACAATTAGAGATGATGAAACCGTTAAAGGAACTGTTCCAGACAATCCAGAGGGGGGGAAAGGTGCCACCGTCTTGGAGAACAGCTTTTATTTCCTTGATTCCGAAGGAAGACCAAGATGCTACTCAAGTTAAAAATTATAGACCGATATCGCTTTTAAATACAGATTACAAGATATTTGCTAAGGTGTTGGCTAATAGACAGATGAGGGTTCTGCAACAGGTGATTCATGGGGACCAAACGGGGTTTATTAGTGGTAGGCAAATGAAAAATAATGTGAGGCATATAGTTGATGTGTTAGAGTTTTTGGAAAGGAACAACCAGATCCCTGCGGTGCTAATCTTTCTAGATGCTGAAAAAGCTTTTGATCAATTGAATTGGCAATTTTTGATGAAAGTTTTAGACAAAATGGATTTTGGGGAAAAACTTTTACAACCGATTAGGGCATTATATCAAAAACAAACTGCCCGAATTATAGTTAATAATAGTCTGACAGAAGTATGTAATATTGAGAAGGGCACAAGGCAAGGGTGTCCGTTATCGCCCTTGTTATTTGTGTTAACATTAGAGATATTATTGGTTAAAATACGGAATTCGGAAAAAATTAAGGGTATACAAATTAGAGATCAGGATTATAGATTGAGAGCATTCGCAGATGATCTGGTTGTTACAGTGACCCAGCCAGAGAACTCTGTTGTGGACCTGATGGAGATAATAACACAATACGGGAAGGTTTCTGGATTTAAAGTTAATATACAGAAAACCAAAATTCTGGCCAAAAATATGACAGTTTCGCAAAAGGCTCTCTTAGAAGGATTAACTGGATTTGAGATTGTTAAAAGGGTTAAATATTTGAGGGTGCTTTTGTCGCCCTCTAATACAAAGTTATATAAAAATAATTATGAAAAACTATGGGGGAATATTCAAAAAGAATTGGAGAGTTGGGAAAAGTTGCAATTGTCCTTGTTGGGACGGATCGCAGCAGTGAAAATGAACGTCCTGCCTAAATTTCTATTTTTATTTCAAATGATACCGATTCTTAAGAAAGATTCTAATTTGGAGGAATGGCAGCGAGGTATCAATAAATTTGTTTGGGCAGGGAAAAGGCCACGAGTTAAACTTAAGATTATGCAGGATACTCGTGAGAGAGGTGGTCTTAAAATGCCCAATCTTAAACTATACTATGAAGCTGCTGCATTAGTAGGAATAAGTGATTGGATTAATTTGACACAAGAGAGATTATTAAATCTTGAAGGCCACGATTTGTTGTTTGGCTGGCATGCATATTTGTTGTATGACAAGAAGGTAGACAATGTGTTTAGAGTGCATATTCTAAGACAGGCATTGTTGAGAGTTTGGAAGAAGTATAGACATAAGCTAGATTGTAAAATACCACTGTGGGCAATTCCAAAACACGCAATAGAAAATATACATGCTGGTTTCAAACATGATGTGACTACGTACAAGGAGATTCTGAGCTTGGAAAGAAATGTTTGGAGTTTGAAATCATATAGCCTCTTGCGAGAAGAGAAGGTTGTTCAAAATTGGTTTCAATATACTCAGCTACGGGCCAGGTGGAAAGAAGACCAGAAAATTGGTTTTACAATGACTGATGAAAATTTGATAAAGCAAATTAGAAATCAGGGTCCAGCACATATCAAACGGATATATCTTGCATTGATAGAAATTGACTCAGAAACAGAGCTTGTTAAAGACTGTATGATTAAATGGGCCCAAAATATCCAAGAAGTTGTTACAATGGATACGTGGGAAAGGATTTGGGTGAGGAACGTAAAATTTACACAAGCTCAAAATCTAAGAGAGAATTTTTATAAAATGTTTTATAGATGGCATTTAGATCCTAAAAAGCTTGCAAGTATGTATCCGAATTATCAGCCTAAATGTTGGAGGTGCGGTGACGAAGACGCAACATATTTTCACATATGGTGGACTTGTAAAAAGGTTAAGGCTTTTTGGATAAAAGTCTGGTGGAACATGCAGAAGATTTTTAAACAGAGGATAAAGTTTTGTCCGCAACTTTTTTTGTTGGGAATAATTACAGATGCAACAGTTGTGGACACTAAGTTGATGTTGAATTTAATTACGGCAGCAAGACTCTTAATAGGTCAGTATTGGAAGAAGGAGGAATTGCCGACTATAGAAGAATGGACTTTAAAGGTTTCTGACCTGGCACAGATGGCAAAGATATCGGCCTATTTGAAAGATCATTCGCAAGAACGCTATATTATGGAGTGGAGAAAATGGATTGAGTATATCCAGAACAAATATGGGACTAAAAAGTTTCATGTAGCATTTGAATAAGTCTTTCCTTCTTTTCTCTTTTTTTTTCTCTTTTTTTATATATTTTATATTAATAGTGTTTGTAGTTATCCTATATGAGCTAGAGAGTGATAGATTTTAGAGTTTATGGTTGTTAACATATGGTCCTTTATGATTCTTTTTTTTTGTTTTTTATACCTTGTACTTAGCTCTGGGAAGTCGGGGGGGGGAGGGGGGGAGGGGTAAGGAGGGAGGGATAGGGGAGGGGTAGGGGGGTTTGTTAAAGATAAAATGTATGATAAAACTTTTCAATAAAAAAAAGAACTATTTTTGATCATAGTTTAGTTTGGTTGGAGATTATTAAGGTTAATAGAGATAGGCGCTTTTGGCGCGTAACTGAGAATTTGTTTAGAAATTAGAGAAAGGTTGGAGAATGTAAATAGTAGGTGAAAGTTTTTTTTTCTTTTTTTTTGAAATTAATATGAATAAGGACTGGGATTAAGAAAATCTATTCTGAGTAAAGCTCTTTTTCTGTTTTCCTCTTTTTCTTTTTTACTTTATTTGTAATATTAATATTGTTTGTATTCATTTTATATGAGCTAGAGGGAGATAGAATTAATAGTTTATTGCTGATAACATAGGGGTGCTTATGTTTGTTTTTTGATTTTATACCCTGTATTTAGCTCTGGGAAGTCGGGGGGGGGGAGGAGGGAATGGGGGAGAGGGATAGGGAGGGTTAGGTAGGGGTGGGGGAGGGGGGGATTAAAGTCAAAATGTATTGTAAAACTTTAAAAAAAAAGACGTTGAGAGTCTGAAAAAAAAGTGCAAAGAAGATCAACTAAGATGATTAAAGGCCTGGAGATGAAAACATATGAAGAACGGCTGCAGGACTTGGGTATGGCCAGTCTAGAGAAAAGAGAGGACATGATAGCAGTCTTCCAGCATTTGAGGGGCTGCCACAAAGAAGAGGGGGGGTCAATTTATTTTCCAAAGCGCCTGAAGGCAGGACAAGAAACAATGAATGAAAACTAATCAAGGAGAGAAGCAACCTGGAATTAAGGAGAAACTTCCTAATAGTCAGGACAATTAACCAGTGGAACAGTTTGCCTCCAAACATTGTGGGTGCTTCATTACTAGAGGCTTTTGAGAAGAGACCGGACAGCCATTTCTCTGAAATGGTATAGAATCTCCTGCTTCAGCAGTGGGATGGACTAGAAGACCTCCAAGGTCCCTTCCAGCTCTACTCTGACTGATTGATTGAATCAGTGGAACGACTTGCCTCCAGAAGTTGTGGGAGCTCCAACACTGGAGGTTTTTAAGAAGAGATTGGACAGCCGTTTGTCTGAAATGGCACAGAGCTGAGGGTTGGAGTAGAAGGCCTCCGTGGTCCCTCCGTGGTTATTCTGTTATTTCAACCAATCTGTGCCTTCTGAAGAAGAAAAGATCCGATCGGCTGAGAAATCAGCTTGCAGCAGCCATGGCTGCCAGCCGCACGAAAGTGATTCTGAGAGAGGTACAATTTGCAACAGGTACACATGCATCAGCTAAATGTGTGACCAGACTAGGACAAGCTTCATTTCTATCCTTCATGGCTGTTCCTCTTTTATAGATGTATTTTGGGTTCCCTTGTGAGCCAGTGGGGGGCGCTTGATTATGTTTTTTTCATTTTGTCTTTACTTGTGAGAGGCATTTCAAGTTGGGAAAAGCCGAATTTATTCCCGAGAATTAAAGCGGAATAAATTGAGGGGGCCAACCGGCTCATACTTTGCAGGAGTTTGTAATAAATTCTAAAACACACAGGCAATTCTGAAACGTTCTTCCTCTCAGGAGATGCTCCAGATGGATAGCGCAGATGTAAAGGAGAATTTTTTTTTTTTTACCAAACTTCGTGGAAGTTCAGAATTTGAAGGGCTCAAACTGTGTCTTCAAAATGAGTTGCTTGTTCAGTTTTTTGGGGGTCTTGCACAGTCAGGGGGCTCTGCTCCTGCCCACATATGGGGACTAAACTAGCCACATAATTGCTCACAATTGGCAAACAAGAATTGGTAGCATGTTGTTGTTGTTAGTTGCGAAGTCGTGTCCGACCCCTCGCGACCCCATGGACAACGTTCCTCCAGGCCTTCCTGTCCTCTACCATCTTCTGGAGTCCATTTAAGCTCAGGCCTACTGCTTCAGGGACTCCATCCAGCCACCTCATTCTCTGTCATCCCCTTCTTCTATTGCCCTCCACCTTTCCCAGCATTAGGCTCTTCTCCAGCGAGTCCTTCCTTCTCATTAGGTGGCCAAAGGATTTGAGTTTCAACTTCAGGATCTGGCTTTTTAAAGAGCAGTCAAGGTTCATCTCCTCTAGGACTGACCGGTTTGATCACCTTGCAGCCCAAGGGACTCGCAGGAGTCTTCTCCAGCACCATAGTTCATAGGCCTCCATTCTTTGGTGCTCGGCCTTTCTTATGGTCCAACTTTCACAGCCATACATTGCAACTGGGAAGACCATAGCCTTGACTATATGCACTTTTGTTGGCAGGGTGACATCTCTGCTTTTTAGGGTGCTGTCTAGATTGGTAGCATATGCTACCGTAAAAAAAAATACTGGATCTTAATTCTAAGACAAATTTTCACTCCTGCATGTAAAAAGCTTCAGAGAGTTCCCATGATCTGATTCAGAAGACAAAAAACTTGCAATTCAGGCCAACGGGCTTTTTCTCCACTGGTGCAAAAAGTGAGTGATAAGCACTGTATCATTTTTGGTCCTGGGGCTGTTGGATTAAGAGAATGGAAGTTTCTTTGCCAGAAAGAGATATCCACCAGGGGAGAACTGGCATCAATAGGATGGAGAGAAGCCAGTGATTGGAATGAAAGGACGAAGTGACTTATCTTGTTTGCTGGATAACTAGGAACTACCCAGAAGGCTCTTAGGTGTTCAGGACACTGAGTTTGTCGGCTGGAAAGCTGACAGCTTCCCAGGTTGGAGATCCAAATGCCCCACAAGATGGGGGTGAGCACTCATGCCTTAGCTCCTGCCCACCCTAGCAATTTGAAAGCATGCAAATGTGAGTAGATTAATAGGTACCACTTTGGCGGGAAAGTAACAGTGTCCCATGCCTTTCAGCATATGGTCATAAGAACGATTAATCAGTGGAACAAGCTGCCTCCAGAAGTTGTGAATGCTCCAACACTGGAAGTTTTTAAGAAGAGACTGGACAGCCATTTGCCTGAAATGGTATAGGGTTTCCTGCCTGAGCAGGGGGTTGGACTAGATGATCTCCATGGTCCCTTCCATCTCTTCTCTTCTCTTCTCTTCTCTTCTCTTCTCTTCTCTTCTCTTCTCTTCTCTTCTCTTCTCTTCTCTTCTCTTCTCTTCTCTTCTTCTCTTTTCTTCTCTTCTTTTCTTCTCTTCTCTGGTCTGCTCTATTCTATTCTATTCTATTCTATTCTATTCTATTCTATTCTATTCTATTCTATTCTATTCTATTCTATTCTATTCTATTCTATTCTATTCTATTCTATTCTATTCTATTCTATTCTATTTCTACTCTACTCTACTCTACTCCGTTACATTCCATTCCATTCTATTCCATTCTATTCTATTCTATTCTATTCTATTCTATTCTATTCTATTCTATTCTATTCTATTCTATTCTATTCTATTCTATTCTATTCTATTCTATTCTATTCTATTCTATTCTATTCTATTCTATTCTATTCTATTTCTACTCTACTCTACTCTACTCTACTCCATTCCATTCTATTCTATTCTATTCTATTCTATTCTATTCTATTCTATTCTATTCTATTCTATTCTATTCTATTCTATTCTATTCTATTCTATTCTATTCTATTCTATTCTATTCTATTCTATTCTATTCTATTCTATTCTATTCTACCTTACCCCAAAGTAGGAGGCAATCTGTTTCCTCCATCAGTTTCCTTCTCAGGTACCTTCTCCAGAAATGTGTAGAGCCATGGTTGAGTTAGGTGACTTAAAAAAAAAAGTCTAAACCGTAAATAGAAAATATCGACAAGCAATTCGTTTAGTGTAATTTCACTCTGAAAATCTCAGCCCCTGAGAATGGCTGAATTTGGGGTAGGCATATTTGAGTGGCTTTGGGGTGTTCCTCCTCTGCACCCCACCAAAGCTTAGAAGCCAATCCAAACCTCAATGCATTTAGAAGCCGATCAGTGAAAATGGTGATGTTAAACCAGATGGATTTGCACATAATTTTTTTATTTGCTGGACATCTTACAATAATGGTCTGGGTGATTTTTCTTTCCTAGCCTGATAAACGTCTTTAATGTTTTGCTTCTTAGCATAAGCATATTTACTGCTCCTCTCCTCATATTCAAGCTCATCTGTTGGCCTTTTTAGAATGGGACTGTCCACCAGCAGCCTATCTCAGAATGATAAGGTCACTTCTGCTTTTCTTTATCTGTCATGTCTTCGTAGTCTTCCGAACAGAAGGCCTGTCTGGGAGAAAGTGGATGGATGTTGCAGTTCCTTCAATTGCAGCACACCTTAAGTGACAGCTTCAGAACCTTTGTGTTTCATACATCAAGCCAGGGGATGTAAATTGGGCTACCCGTTGGTCTTCTTCCATCAATCACTTGACGGAGGATTTGTATCCCTCGGGACAAAGGCAGCATCCTAATTTAATTTAATTTTTGTTTTTTGCTTTATCTGTGCAATGCTGCCAGCCTGTTTTGTAGGTTTGTTTTCAGTGTGTGGGTATGCTCTATTTGTACATGTGTACACACAGCAACAGAACAAATGAATGTTTGTCAGAATAGAGCCGCAAAGGACTTAGGAGGTCTTCTAGTCCAACCCCCTGCTCAAACAGGAGACTGCACCATTCCAAGACAAATGGCTGTCCAGTCTCTTTTTAAAAACCTCCAGTGATGCAACACCCACAAGTTGTCCCACTGGTTAATTTTTATCGTTGTCTGGAAGTTTCTCCATAGTTCTAGGTTGCTTCTCTCCTTGATTAGTTTCCATCCGTTGCTTTTCATCCTGTCTTCAGGTACTTTGCAAAATAAGTGGACCCCATCTTGACTTGAGAAGATCTGTTATCCAGAGTTGAGAAGGTCTGTTAGCCAGACCTACTCAAGTCCCTTTTAAAGAGGCCCTGTCTGTACTTTTAGGACACTCCCCCCCCCTTGATTAAGGAGACACGAATCTGTTCTGTTTCTAAACTCAAAAGCCAGCAGTCATTCGCTTTTCATTATTTTCCAGAAAAGGCATGCAATTACCAAGTGAAACATTTTTCTTTCTGGAAGACCTTTGCGAGTAATGCACACAGACTTGAATATCCTTCACAAGCAAAGATCCAATCAGAAATCAGGTTACATTTTAGGACAAGTCCATCTGTCCAGGAAAGTACAGTGGGATGAGAGTAGGGTAGAACAGGAAGAGTAATCAGAACATCCATGTGATTAAAATAATAATCCTTTAGGGGAGGCGATGGTAGCAACAGGAAGTCCTGGGGTAGTCTGCAAGTCCATTTCATCCATGCTTATTTTGATGGTCTAATTTTAGAAGCCTTCTTCTGGAGTTATCTGTTCAAACCTGTCAGGCTTGAAAAACCAAGTCTGCACATGTGATTAAATGGGTTTATTGCTAGCCTATGGAGAGGAATCTTCTCAACTAAAGGTTAGCACCTGCCTGAGGTTAGATAAGGGTCAACAGAATTCAATGTTTGGACGGGCCAACCCAGCATGGACAACTCACCGTAGCCATTGTGCGAAGAATCTAGAGAAAGAAATATTTTGGGAATATATTTCCCCAAAGGAATAATGGAGAAGATCTTTAAAAAAGGACAGAAACCAGCCTCCAGAAATAAGTCCCAGCCCCTAGGCAGAGGCCAGGTTTTAGAAATACAAATTCAATAATCCATTCAGGAAGTTTGGATTAGGAAGACAAAGACCCCTAAAATCTACATAAAGGTAAAGGTTCCCCCGCACATGTGTGCTAGTTATTTCCAACTCTAGGGGCCGGTGCTCATCTCTGTTTCAAGGCCAAAGAGCCAGCGCTTGTCCGAGGACGTGTCCGTGGTGATGACTAGACGCATGACTAGACGTCAAAGGCGCACGGAACGCTGTTACCTTCCCACCGTAGCGGTCCCTATTTTTCTACTTGCATTTTTACGTGCTTTTGAACTGCTAGGTTGGCAGAAGCTGGGACGAGTAACAGGCTCTCACTCTGTTACGCGGCACTCGGGATTCGACCCGCCAAACTGCTGACTTTCTGATTAACAGGCTCAGCGTCGTAACCCACTGAGCCACCACGTCCCCATCCAAATTCTAAGAATAAGAGATATAATAGGATTAACCTACCAATACCAAAAGGACACGCTCAGACTCAGGTCAAAGTACACGACACAGGAAATACAAAGCCTCAAACAGGAACAGGAAACAACCTCAAGAGCCCCAGAAGGTTTAAAAGCCCACCACTCTTCTCCATGTGGTCAGTTTTTGGTTTTTTTCCCGCAGAGCCATCTTCCTCTCTTCAATAAACTACAACCATCTTTCTAAAGCAGTCTCCATGTTGTTTATTCCCGTCTTGGACTGGACCCTGATGACGATTTTTCTTTCAACACCATCTTGCCATGGGATAACTCACTGTGACACAATTCAATGTGGGAAAAGTTAATGCCACAGTTTCTTCAACATTATTTTAATTTTCTCATTCACATTTCCTTTTGTCCCTTCTTTAGCATCCTTTCTTAAACGGTTCTATTCTACAATTTCTTTAACATTAGTTTAACTTGTTTATTGACAGAGTAACAGAATAGCAGACTAGTCTTCTAGTCCCACCCCCCTGATCACGCAGGAAACCCTATACAAGTGATGGCAAACCTTTTAGAGACCGAGAACCCAAACTGCAACCCAAAACCCACTTATGTATTGTCGGGTGCCGAGTGGGTGTGGCCCATTGGCTGGGCGTGGCCCATTGAGTGGGCGTAGCCTATTGGGTGGGCGTGGCCCATTCAGTGGGCATGGCCCATTGGGTAGGCATGGCTGTGGTGGTAACAGCAGACTAGGTGGGACTAAAAAGTTCAATCAATTCCAACTTTGCGAGTTCCTTTTTTCCCCTGCAAGAAGTTGAAATTGATTGATTGAACTTAGCGGCGGAGGCCTAAAGCGAAAACTTTTATAAAACCCAGCTTGAAGGCCTAGGACTGGGATGATGGCACACATGCCCACAGAGCGGGCTTTGCGTGCCACCTGTGGCACGCATGCCATAGGTTTGCCACCCTGGACCTATACCATTCCAGACAAATGGTTGTCCAAACTCTTCTTAAATATCTCCTATGTTGAAGCACCCACAACTCCTTAATTGTTCTCACCGCCAGGAAATTTCCCCTTAGTTCTAGGTTGCTTCCCTCCTTGATTAGTTTCCATCCGTTGTTTCTTTTCTTGTCTTATTTGGTTGCCATTGTTATCAATTTTCCTGCAAGAGATATTTTACTTGGCTCACTTAGAATTTCCTAGGTTTCCTAGTAGCTCTGTTCTAAACATTGATTGTGACTGGAGGAGCATGCCTGCAATGATGCAACTCTATGAGTGAAAAATATACCGTACTTTTTTGGCATCTTACTTTTCTGAAGCCAATTATCATTGGTTTAAAATGTTACTCCTAAATTTGGGAGCAGTTGCAAAGAACCAGGATGATTTGTGACTAAGATCTTTGCAGCCTTCATTCTTTATCAACTTTGTCAGTGTAGGTGTTATTTAAATTTGGGTTGTTGTTTTTTTGTGTGTCTCATCTCCAATTTAGTTCCACGGGGCCAGGTGTATCCTCCATTACCTCTTCTCTGGCATATCAGAAATACCTGAAATGCATTTAGGTGGGAGTTTGGTGACAGGCAAAGATGCTATTGCAAACAACAACAACAACAACAACAACTTTTGGAGTTCAACTTTCTCTATTCAATCTCCCGTGAATTTGTTATTTGTTTCTTTAGGCTGCTTCTACAGGTTTTGCTTTTCAAATAATGTTTCCTGTCTTTTTAACAAAATCATTTTTAATCTGTTTTCAGATTCTGTCAACTGGACTGAGAATCATCCTGAAGGGGGGTTACATAAATCCTTTATAACTAACCAAAATCTCCTTGATGCCTGACTGCACTGTCCCCATTTGGATTATTAGATTCATTGGATTAAAAATTAAATTAAAAGTGGGGTTTATCAACTAAAACCAGAGATCTCCTCACAAAGTTTCTGCCCTGAAAGCATTTACATATGGAAGAGAGTTTGTTCTCTTTGTGGCTGAAAGATATTATCTTTCAGTGCTCTTCTATAACCAGAGTTCTTACTGCCATAGAAATGCTTCGCCTCTTTCATTACATTTCATTTTCTCCTGACGGCAAGGCACCCACAAGATCTTTCTGTCAAGCAATATCAGAGTTCTCCATTGAAAGCTTGCTTCTCATACAGCCCGAGAACGGAAGAAATACAAATGTCCTTATTATAATCCATGCAAGAGGGACAGATGGAGCCAGCGCTGAACAGTAGAAAGACCGAGGAGATGCAGGAAAAAGAGAGAAGCCAATATGTTTCCTAATGAAACCAAGTCTGGAACCGTCTCTGAAGGGGTTGCCCACCTGTCCAACTCAGGTCTACTGCAGAAGTTGAAAGATGCTACTCAGGGCGAATTAAACTGATTACATATGACAGCCCTTTGGTTGCACTGTGGCTTCTCCCATTCAGACGACAGCTCTGTATGATGATGATGATGTTGTTGTTGTTGTTAGCTGCAAAGTCATGTCCGACTCATCACGACCCCACGGACAATGTTCCTCCAGGCCTTCCTGTCCTCTACCATCTTCTGGAGTCCCTTTAGGCTCACGCCTACTGCTTCAGTGACTCCATCCAGCTGTTGTGATTCAGGGTCAGCCTGTGGGTTCGGCAGTTGGGTCGGACGATTCGGAGGAGGAGGAGGGGGGTGTTGGAGAGGTTGCTGAGGGTGTTGGAGAGCTTGCTGATGAGAGCCCTCAGCCAGGCCCCTCCCACTTGGTTACGACGCAGACCCAGCTGTGTGAGCCTGACAGCGTGGATGAAGATGACCCACAGCTGGCCCTGTTCAAGGACGCCCGACGCAGGAGGCAGTCAATCAGGAGTAAACAGAGGAAGGCAATGGGGCACCTCGGAAGGAGGCAGAGAGAAGCCACGCCCTGAACTGTTTAAAAGGGGAATGCGTGGGAGGGCTGGTTTGCTGAAGGCAACCGTTTGAATAGCTCCTGTTTCATGGTTCGTGTCTTCTTTTTGCTCTGTTTGCTTTTGTGTCCATAAATTTGGCAGGCTTAGTTCCAGCCTCTTGCCTTCTTGTAAAGGGGTTGTCCCTGCCTTATCTGCAGGGCCGGTAGTAGGCTGGTACAGAACACCAGCCACCTCATTCTCTGTCATCCCCTTCTTCTCTTGCCCTCAACCTTTCCCAGCATTAGGCTCTTCTCCAGTGAGTCCTTCCTTCTCATTAGGTGGCCAAAGTATTTGAGTTTTAGCTTCAGGTTCTGGCCTTCTAAAGAGCAGTCAGGATTGATCTCCTCTAGGACTGACCAGTTTGATCTCCTTGCAGTCCAAGGGACTCACAGGAGTTTTCTCCAGCACCATAGTTCAAAGGCCTCGATTCTTTGGTGCTCGGCCTTTTTAATGGTCCAACTTTCACAGCCATACATTGGGAAGACCATGGCCTTGACTATACGCACTTTTGTTGATAGGGTGATGTCTCTGCTTTTTAGTGTGCTGTCTAGATTTGCCATGGTTTTCCTCCCCAGGAGCAAGCGTCTTTTAATTTCTTGGCTACAGTCCCCATCTGCAATGATCTTGGAGCCCAGGAAGATAAAATCTGTCACTACCTCCATTTCTTCCCCATGAAGGGGCTCTGTATGATGGGATGTTTACAAAGACCTTCTGTCCTCATGGAACTGGACCATCTAGTCAGTGGTGGGATTCAAATATGGGAACAACTGGTTCTCTGTGTGGAGGCCACTTCCGGAAGACCATTCTGGGCCTGGGCAACCAAAAAATTAGTGACCGGTTCTGCCGAACTGGTGCAAACTGGCTGAATCCCACCACTGCATCTAGTCTAATCTCAAGCACAATGGAAAAAGCCTCACCCTGGAGAAAGTGTATCCTAAATTCCTGGGCAGTTGGAGAAAGGAGACCATTAATAGATTCTTGTTTTTGCCTCCTCTGTCCCATAGAAACATAGACTCATAGGGCTGGAATTGATGTTAGAGGTCTTCTAGTCCAACCCCATACCAAAGAAAGAAGTCCTTATGCTATGCCAGACAAATGGGTTGTCCAATCTTTTCTTGAAAACCTTCAGGGTTGGAGCATTCACAACTTCTGCAGGCAGGTTGTTCCCCTGATTAATTGTTCTAACTGTCAGGAAATTTCTTCTTGGTTCTAGGTTGCTTCGCTCTTTAACAAGTAGAGGTCCCCAACCTTTTGGGCACCAGGGACTGGTTCCATGGAGAGAAGTTTTTCTGTGGACAGGAGTGTGTGTGGTTTTGTGTGCTGTCTGCATCCCGAGGATGGGGCTTTGCTTGTTTGTGCGGACAAGTTGCTGGCATGCCATGGCCCAGTACCAATCCACAAACCTGGGGGTTGGGGACCCCTGATCTAATGCACCTTGTCAGGTGATTTGGAGAATAAGGGGACCCTCTCTTCTTTGTAGCAGCCCTTCCCTTCGTACCTAGACATACCTAGATCCCTTAGCCATCCATCATATGGTTTAGTCTCCAGATCTCTGATCATATTTGTTGCTCTTCTCTGTATGGTTTTTAGGGTTTCAGCATCTTTATTATATCATGGTGACAGGAATTGGATGCAGTATTCCAAGTGATCAGTTCTTGTGATCTTGAGGCAATCCCTCTGTTGATGCACCCGGGACTGTCCCTTCTGAAAATATTCAAGAAAGTGGCATATAACGTGAGTCAGGACTCAATTAATTTGCTCTGAGCTGTTTGGCCTGATTGCTGTTTATTTCCAACAGTAGTAGAATGGTAGATGTTCTATATTGTTGTTTTATATTTACATTACAAAAAAGATGTTGAGACTTTGGGGAGGAAAAAAAGTGCAAAGAAGAGCAACAAAGATGATTAAAGGCCTGGAGACTAAAACATATGAAGATTGATTGCAGGATTTGGCCAGTCTAGAGAAAAGAAGGACTAGGGGGGAGCATGATAGCAGTATTTCAGTATTTGAGAGGTTTCCACAAAAAGGAGGGGGGGGTTGTCAATGTATTTTCCGAAAGCACCAGAGGACAGGATAAGAAACAATGGATGGAAACTAATAAAGGAGAGAAGCAACCTGGAATTAAGGAGAAACTTCCTAAAAGTGAGGACAAATAACCAGTGGAACTACCTGCCTCTAGATGTTGTGGGTGCTTCATCACTGGAGGTTTTTAAGAAGAGACTGGACAGCCACTTGTCTGAAATGCTAGAGGATCTCCTGTTTGAGCAGGGGGCTGGACTAGAAGGCCTCCAAGGTCCCTTCCACCTCTATTTTGGTCCACCCCTCTGTTCTTGAAAATGATTCAAATAAAAGTGGTGATTATCAAATTAAACTATGTTTAGATTAAGGTAAAGGTAAAGGTTCCCCCGCACATGCATGCTAGTCGTTTCCAACTCTAGGGGCCGGTGCTCATCTCCGTTTCAAAGCCGAAGAGCCAGCGCTTGTCCGAGGACGTCTCCGTGGTCATGTGGCCGGCATGACTAGACGCCAAAGGCGCACGGAACGCTGTTACCTTCCCACCGGAGCGGTCCCTATTTTTCTACTTGCACTTTTACGTGCTTTCGAACTGCTAGGTTGGCAGAAGCTGGGACGAGTAACAGGCGCTCGCTCTGCTAAGCGGCACTCGGGATTTGACCCGCCAAACTGCCGACCATTTGATTGACAAGCTCAGTGTCCTAACCCACTGAACTGCCGCGTCCCTTAGATGTTTAGATTATACAGAGGTAAATCTAACCTGATCTTCATGTAGGGAAGAGAAGCTTCTGATGACCTTCTTGAAGGGAAGATTAAATCATTATAGATAAAGTTATGAGTTTTGTTGCTTAGATGTATTTCTCGGATAAATTATATTTTCTCCAGGAAGGTATCTTATTTGAGTAGGGCTTTTCACACGCAGCTTGTAAAAATGTGAAAAAATTTCAGCGTAACTGCAAAGGGGAAAAAAAACAAACCCCACACTTCTGTTGCCACCCCACCCCTCCCCATTGCTTATCCATGTCTTTGAAGCCCAGATTGTTAATCCTGGCTTGGAGCCTCTGCAACCTACCCTTCACTGTCTGAGTTGAGTAGCAATTATTACCAAGCCATTTTCCAGGGCAGACATACCATTTTATCCCAAAGCAACATCTGGGAAAGCCTGCCAAATAGCACGCATGCTATCTGAATATAGAAATTGGACTCTAATTGTTGGATGTAAGCTTGACTGCTTTTGGATTAACAGTGAGAGCTGTATTCATTAATCTGAACGGGAGAGAACA